>NC_056745.1:492858705-492916205 GCF_019279795.1 Protopterus annectens
GCTAGAGGTGGGTCTACTGGTTGATTCAGAAAGACATAAATTTCTAAGATGCAAAAGATGTGATTCCTTTCAATGCAAGTGCCCTCACTGTGACATTTCTTTAACTTTACACCATTTCCTTTCCTTTTTTACCTTACAAGTGACTTCTACTTCTTAATACTCGATACTTCATATTGCTTTTCTAACCTAAAAAGTACTTGTCTCATCTACCCTCTCCTCTCCTCGGATCTTGTTATATTTCATTTGACCACACATGCTCCTCTTATAATTCCCATTTCTTCTTCTCTTCTCCTCTACTTCAGTACTTAGTCTTTCTTTGTATCTTTCTCTAGTTCTACTTTTTAAATGTATTCCTTTCTCTACATCTTTCTCCAATAATTATACTCAGTCCATTTCTGTCTTGCTTAACTTATTCCATATAAATGTAACTTAGATCACAGTAAAAACACTGTTATGCTTTGCTAGCTCTTACAGACATGCCAACAGCACAACTTTATTGTGAATTTGTCAACAGTCTACATGTTAATGTAATTCGTTTTATTGTTCTTTCATACAATTGAATGAGTCAGCATTATTCATACTATAGAGTGTTGATATCTTTTACATGTGTTTTTGTCCTTTGATGTCTGTTTTCACTTATCTTTCTTTCTAGATCTTGTTCTTTTTCTTTTCTGGGTCCCCTTTGAAATGGGTTTTGCCCAGCAGGGCTAACCTAGATAACAATATTTAAATAAAGTAAATACATTAAATAAAAATAACATCTGTTACACTTACTCACATAGGATCGGTTTTGATTAATAACTCATTTTTAAAATACAAAGCAGCAAAGATGTGAGCAAGTATTAACTACTCAGAAGACAAATAATAAAAAATGAAGTAAAGAGCTGCTATTTATGAACTAAGACTTAATTAAATGAGCATGTTGCCACAGTGGTGCAGCGGTTAGCATTGTCGCCTCACAGCAAGAGGTTCTCCCATTCGATTTTTGGCTGGAACGCCTTCTGTGTAAAGTCTGCATGTCCTCCCCACAGTCTGGGCATTGGGCTGGCAACTTGGCACCATAAAAATCCACTGCCAATCATTAGCGGAGTGGAGTTCCGCTGTGGTGACCCCTAACTGGGAAAAGCTGAAAGACATTACTTTTTTACTTAATTAAATGAGCATGTTAGGTCAGCTGGAGTATTGGAAGTTTGTTAGCTGGTGGGTTAAGGCTGAATGTTCTTAAATATGTAGTGAAGCTTTTTGGGTCAAAAATAGTTAAAATCATTCACGTCATCTTGTATAATTGCTCTGCTTATAATACACAGCACGCTAACAATATTAACTATCTTCTCTGAGCACTGACAATGGAGAAATAGTGTAAAGCCAACATAACCCAGTTACTAGCTACTGAAGTAATAAGCATTGTATGAAAGAAATATTTTATGAAAGAAACTATAAATTGCTGTCTCAAAACAATGGATAATTAAACAGTCATAAACTCAAAAAATACAATCAAGAGTTAACTAGTATATTGCTATAATAAAAAAGGATATACATAATAGTTTTAAATGACAACCTATTCTAAGCAGTGGAAGAAGGCTTAACTAAATTTAAATAACTGTAATGTAACATTTCTTTCACTACAAAGCAGTACAAATATGAAAGCCATTAGCTGAATTTACATACGTAATAATTAGATCACACTTCCTTAACTGCAAAGTAAAATGCTAATATTATGCTACAACTGTTTTAAGGCTTCAGAAAAAGTTATTCTGAAAGGATAATTTACAGATAGCACACAGTTCTGAATTTTGAATGCTCAAAATCAGGTTGCAATATAACTTTAACTAATTCAAAACACACTCTTTCAAACTATATTCTGTAGCAACCTAGCCTGCTGTATACTGCAAACACTGCAAACTTAAGCTGCAGATTGCAGCAAACTAAAATATTAAGTGTAGCAAATACGTTAAGTGCCTAAACATAAAAGGATACATTGCTATCCATCATCAACAAGATGTCTCAGTGGTTATGATTCTTGATTCATGCCACCAGCATTCAGTTCTGACCTCTGGCAGTATCTTTGTGAATTCTGCTTGTTCTCCCTCTGTCTGTCTGTGTGTGTGTGTGTTTTTTTCTCCAGTTTCTTCAGTCTTGTCCCAAAACATGCTGGTTCATTGTTTACTCTTATTATGCTTTTGTGGCCTATCTCATGGTAGAAAAGGGTCCACGATAACCAATTAAAAATAAAGTTGATTTAATTCAGAATGACAGTACAAGAGGCATTTCCTAGTTCGTAGGCCCACTGTCATGTTTACATTTTTTAGAAGATTCTATTACTCCCTCTTGTTACCTATCCTCCAGCGAAGTTCTATATTAATGTACTGGATTTGTAATGACATGTATGTTGTACAGTTTTGATAATGAATCATTATTTAGTGAGGATGATGAAAAATGAAGTTAATTCGCAAAAACACTGCTGGTCTGTTGTTTGAGTGTTCTTGCTGAATGGTTTATGGCTTATTTTGCTTTTAAACACTCCTGTTCTCAAAAATTCTGTCAGCAGATTATAATTAACTAGTGGGAGGAAGGATAACAAAAATTAAAGTACCATGAAGGAGGAGGAGTTTCTTGTACAATTAATAAAGAATTGTCTTGTTTCCTAAAAACAACAAAATCCTTCTCCCTGAAGCCTCACTGTAAACAAGATTTAGTTTATGCCAGTATGCTGTGACCTTTGTTTAACTGATACGTTATACATGTAGCTGCATGTCTGCATCTCTGGTGTTCCACATCTGTAAGAATGCTTCTGTTTTATAAAGAAGCAAAATCAAAGAAAAAATTAGTATGGTGCTTCACCATATCCTTTTGTGAATGACCTAACTCTCAGCCTAAATGCTTTTATGATGGAGCTAATTCTCAGCTAAGCACATTTATTATATTCAGCTTTACTGTGAAGGAAATGAAGGTGGATTCCAAGCATATAAACACGGTGTTCCTTTAAACTGTAACTTACATCTACCTGAAGTTATTACTCAAACTTCAGAGCTCATCGAAATTCTACGTGAGCTTGCCTTTCAGTCTGTAAGTCTGTTTTCCAGTATTCAGGTTTGTGTTTATATAAAAAAGATAATTTGTCCCTTTCTGATTAAGAACTGAATCTGCACTAGATTATTACTCTTAAAACTCAATTTTAACTAATGTCACGTGGCTGTTTTTTTTTTCTTTTATTCCACTGACTTAGCTTCTAACCTTCATATCTGCTAAGAATGCTATGGATATATATCTGTACTACACATTTAGTGAGGTTATCTCCTGTCGTTATGATAGAGAACATGAGAGATGTTTGTAGATAGAATACAAGACTGAATACAGTTTTTAAATGTCATTCTGTAGTTTCCATTGAACCTGACAAAACAGAACAGCTGCAGAAAAAAAAAGTTATTTTCCCATGTCTACCAAGTTGTGCAAAATAAATTTTCATAAGATACTAGCCCTTCCCTTTCACTCACAATCCTCTGCCAACTAACTTCTTTGCCAGATCTCTTTTGCCACACATTCAACTGCCTCAGAATAATGGTTTCTAGTCTTATTGCTGCAAATTTATCAAGAGTTCGTGTAACAAATTTAGACTTTGGTATATACAGTTATCTGTTATTATTTATCTGTGAGCAAATAAATCACTTAAGCAGACATTGTCCCTGGTCACCCCTGAAAAAGGACTGTGTCCAGTGGCATACCTGGTAAACAAATGGGTATTACTATTATTATTATTATTATTATTATTATTATTATTATTATTATTTTCACCTCTTACATTAATAACATAAACATCAATTAATATTCTGTAGCAACCAAGCTGTAGCATTATGCTGATGATATATTCCCTCACAGAAGCAGTCCATACACTTCAGATGTTCAAAATATTCTTTAAAATTATTTCTTCTCTCTTCCAATTGTTTATTAATAACCATGCAAATCTAAATGTGACAAAAGCAACATCTATATTTTTTGGCACTCAGTAAAGTTAACAAAATTCCCTCCCCAAGACATCATCCTAGCAATGAGCCCATTTCTTCAGTGAAGAAATACAAATATTTTGGCCTAATTTGGTACCAACTCTGCCATTCAATATCTATTCCAATGCTACTTTCATAAATGTCCAACTCCGCTTAAAGCCTCTGACTCCATCCTGAATCACTTCACAAAATGAGCTAGGCAGGTTCTATTGAAGAAAGGCTTCATATGTAGACTTTAGTATGCTCTGCCAGTAATTTCTTTCTACTCTTTTAACAGAACAAAAAATTCAAACAACAGTTAACTCTGTATGCAGATTTATCAGCCTGTCCCCTCATCTAAAGCATCACTACCTAACCCTACAAAGCGCCAACTGGTTTCCATTAACACCTCATTCCATTCTTCCTTTACCTCACTTACCTTTAAAACTATTAATGATTGTGTACGTAGAAACTTTAAACCAGTATGCAAAACTATATTACTGCTCAGAATTGTTAGCAATGTACATTACATGAAATATTCAGTCTTCACAACTCTGTAAAACAATACTTTTGTTACATAGCTCTTTCTTCTGTGTATAAATTTATTGCGATAAGATCTAAACTAGCTGTCTCACAATCATTTCAAAATTATCTATGTAATAGTTTATGAGAAGTAAACTAACACCTTCAATCATTTCAAAAATATTTGTGTAATATTCATTTAATTGTTATCTGTGTGCAATTGCACCTGGGTCATGGCATGACCAGTTCACTTATCCAATCAGCAAAGGAAAATTTAAAAATGAAAAGTAAGATATGATGCCATACTCCCTAAGCCTATAGAGCACATCTGATCTGTTTTAGGAAGCATCCTCCTTACCCTAGTTGGTGTATAAAAGTATTTGTATAAATACTTGAAAACAGCAATCCTAAACCTTCTAAATTTGGAAACATACCTCAGTGACCAACAATTCCATTTCCAAGTGATCTCATTCAATTTTTCACCTACTGTAATACTCTATGCCTGTCTCATTTTAGTTGTTGCATTACCTCTCATTTCATTTAATGCCTTATATGGTCTGCTAATTAATCCTTTGGTCATCAGTGAATCCCCTTTTGATTCTGGCATTATTGATAGCAAAGTTGGGAGGTATCACCCAGTAACTCAGGAAGACTATATCTGGTAGTTCGCAATATTCCTTCAAATTGAGTTTGCAATGTAACTCTTTTGCCTGGTAGCCTATGTATTATTGATGCACAAATTCTCCGAATACATGTATCTTATCAATAAATAAATAAGTACATCAGTTATTTTATTTCAGATTGTTAATTAATATTATCAGTGCATTAAAAGCTGCCACAATGTACATCTTCTATATGCATGCACCCACTACCTTCCTTATTTTTTCAGTATTAACCAGAGCTAGTGCTCAGTTCCATCTGAATTAATCAGTCATCTGTAATTCGTTTTGTGTTAGTTACTTCTGTAAGTCCTAACCAGTTAATCTGTTGGTCTGCTGATCTAGTTAACCCCTCTTCCATTAACATAAAAATAAAGCTATTTGCTCAAATATGTAAGATAATTTTGTGTAGTAGGAAAGATCACATGAAGTCTTCTACAGCTGAAGGAAAGACAATAGATTCAATGTGTTCAGTCTGGCAACGTAACTTACCTCCTTAACTCTATTTATAGTATAGTAACTTTGTTTACTGTGGCAATGTAATTTAGTTTCATAACTCCATTTATGACTGGTGTAACATTTCTCACTATGAGATTGTAACTTAGTTCTGTAACTCCTTTTATAACTGATATAACTTTGCTCATTCTGACATTGTAACTTAGTTCTGTAACACCTTTTTAACTGTATTAACTTTGTACACTCTGACATTTTAGCATAGTTCTATAATGCCCTTTATAACTGTTGTAACTTTGATCATTCTGACACTTTAACTTAGGTGTATAACACTCTGTATAGCTATTTTAGCTTTGCTCACTCTGACATTGGAACTTAGTTTTGTAACATCTTTTATAAATGGTATAACTTTGCTTGCTCTTACACTGAAAAGTAGTTCTGTAACATAATTTGTAACTGTTGCATTTCTGCTCAGTCTGACATTTTAACTTTGCACTGTAACACCCTTTGTAACTGTTGTAACTCTGTTCACTATAACACTTTATACTAGTTCTATAACTCAATTTACAAGCATTTTAACTTTTCTCACTCTGGCATTTTAACTTAGTTCTATAAAAACTTTTATAACTATTATAAATTTGTTCATTCTGGCACTGAAATGTGTTAACTCCCTTTGTAACAGCTGTAAAACTATTCACTCTAATAATCTGTAATACATTTTATAATGCATGTAACTTCACTCACTCTGACATTGTAAATTAGTTCTGTAAAACCTTTTATAACCTGACTTTGTGACTTAGGTTGGTGTTTATAGTCATTGCACAAACATGATTTGACTATCTCTACTGTGTCTGTGAATGAGCATATCTAGGACACAATTCATAAAGGTTATTTATATTCATGTGCAATGGCCATACAAAAGTGTAAGTACATTAACTATAGTATGTACATCCACAACCCTTATCTTTAAATATCCTGTCTCTGATGATAAAATGCATTTAATTACTTCAATAGAGATGCAGTCTCAGTGGTACTATATTTGGAGTTCTGGGGTATGAGGCTAAAGCTTCTGCACTGGGGACACTGCTGGCTTAGACATTCTCTGTAAACCAAAATTACTATATCATGAGAACCTTGTTGCTGGGATGCTTGGTGCAGAAGAGTGATCTGTGATGCTCTCATATAGGCCAGTAATTGGCTTTCACCTGAGTGATAAGATGGCTAATTAACATAATGTTCTGTCTGGCTCTCTGTTGTAGCGGGATGTATTTCTGACTATTAGTCAGAAGGCAAAGATTTGAGTAGAACCTTGTCACCCAAGGAGCCAAAATGGGTGAGGAAGGAATGAAAAGGTGGAGTTCATTCCCTCCCCTCAGGGTGATAAGCTGGGGCTATATGCCTGGGTATGGTTTAGGTGGTAGAACCACTGATGAAGGCCATTAATCATGCCAAGCTGTTATATACAGGAAGGTAGGACCATCTGATTATGTATTCAAAGAGATGAGCACATACATCTATAAACTTATGGCATACCACTCCTTTGGAAGTTGTAGGCATGCAGAGGGAAACCTGTAGTGCTAAGAGTACAAACCCATCAATCCATGATATAACAGTCCCATTTCCATTTCACCTGATCCTCACATTAGGAACAAATTAACTATTTCCTGCCAAAGGAATCAATGGATCCTTAGGGTGGCTGGAGAAGAACTGATGGTCAGTCAAGGACAATGCAAAAAAGCAAGATAGCAAAATAATACAAACTAAAATAAAATAATGCAATTCCAGAGCACACAATGACATTCCCAAAGTTCAGTTGTGGGACTATATTGTCCATTATTAAATCTTATGTTATAACACTACTTCATTAAAGGCATAAAAAAGATGTACAGCATATGCTTTTCCTTTCACAATCAGAATTTCTTTAAAGTATGTTGTAGTACCGCAAGATCAATACACTTTGGTAAAGTGATGCAGAGTACAGCCTACATCAATTGAGAACAGAATACTGAGCTAGCATACTATTTACTGATTTGTTTGCTTATGTTTGATAACTGGAAAAATGCAAATGGACAAGGTTCATTTGCAGTAAACTAGAAAGAAAAACTCTATTCAGTATGTAAAATGTTATTGATTATTAAAATAAGTTTCCAAACAACTGATCATAATTCAAAAGTTTAGAATTAATTATATCAAGAGTCAGAGTATGTAAAGACCTTTTTGATTAGATTGGCAATGTTACCATATGAATTGATTCAAGTCTAAAAGTATACATATCACATTTGTAATACACTTGAATGTTTCACTTTAAAAAGAATAGTGGAAAATTTGATTTTTAACTGTTGGTTAAGTGCTTAAATACTGTCTTGTTTTAATTAAATGGCTCCAAATTTGAAATAGAAAGATATCATTATCAGAGTGTCCATTTTTTATATAGATTTAACAACTGAAGCCACATTAATGATTTCTTCTTAATACTGAAGTATTTGTATAATGATTACTGAAGAAAGAGCAAAGCCGAGTCAGTCTGAAACATAATATGATTAGTAGGTTATAGCACAGAAACACACGTTTGTTTGCTCTTAAAAAAAACAGTTCCAGCGTAAAGAAGAATTTGAGAAAGACATTTTAACTAATTTGGTCAGTCCTTTTACTGGCAATTTTAGAAAGTATGTCTATTCTAGATAACATGTTCAACATTCTCTGATTTATAGTCCATCATAAGTCAAACAATCATCAACTCAGACAGCCATACCAGGGAAATAATGCATACTTTGTAAAAGTAACTGTTACCATATTATTTTCTATGCACTATTATCTCTGAAGTATTAGAAAGACTGTCTTAAACTAAAATATCATGATGGAATGTGCATGCTTTAGAGTACCTTATAATTTTCTTTTCAAAATTGCCTTTTGTAAAACGTATAAATATTGGCAGAGAATTTAGTGTTTTAATCACATCATAGTAAGCTTCTTCCATTTATTGAAATAAAAATTTGATTTCTTTTGTATAACCAAAAATACATTTCCTGGATATATAATTCTCAGAGGTGATAAATGCTGCAAAAAGGGAAACTGGTTGATGTAAAGTTACTAGGCCTTAGTCCCTTTTCTGCAAAATAAATGTAGTAAGGTATTTGCCATTTTATTCTTAAGCACATACTACTGATAGTTAACCATTATAAGAAATCTGTCATCCTTATATGCTTGCCATATTGTATGGCATATGATCATTGTGGAAGTAAGTACATGTTAGGCCTTTTACATTTCCAAAATGTCCAAACATAATCAAACCATATCTTCCCACCCTTTGTACCATTTCTACTACCAAAAAACCTTTAAACTATTCTCCTAGCCACTGTACATCAATCCAAAACTGGACATATATCAGGTTTCAAAAACAAACACAAAATTAAGTAACCTTATGATTCTGAACAGGGGAATTCATTAAACGTATCTTGGCGATGCACCAACTGGGTTGTTATATCACAGTACTTGGTTCTTCAGTTCATTTCCAGTGTGAGATACCATCGCTACAGAGTCTATATTTCCTTTTATATCTGCATGTTTTAATGGGTGTCCTGATTTCCTCCCAGATCTCAAAGGCATGCTATAGAAGAACTGTCAATCTTCCAATTTTTCCATAAGAATATGTACCATGTTTGAGTGTGTGAATGTATCTTGTGATAGACTGTCAACTTACCCATGATTAGTTTCAGTGGCTTGTACCACTGCGGACTGACACCAGGATGCTCTCTAGCTTCCTGTGACCCTAAACTGAATAAAACAAAAGTTAGAGTGAGTGAATGAATTCCCCATTATAGAAAAACATCATGTTCTAATCAGCTGCAGAATTAGGACATCTTAATCCTACAGTATTAACATCATCTGTTTAAAGTGCATTTGCCATGTCAGTTGATCCAAACCTAACACCTGTTGAAACTTGTGTTCCTGCATTTCCTGTTCTCTGATTTAACATTTTTGTTGAGGAAAGATTTATAATTCTTTTTCAGAATTTATTTTATTGTCATTTTATTTATTTTTTACGGCAAGCATGTAGGTAATTTGCTTATGTAGTGCATCAAGCAAAATTTGGTAAAATAATATAATCACTAAAAACAAGCACAGCAAAAATGTTTTATAAAATGGATGTTTAGAGCATTTGCACCCATTCACTTGCATGTTCTCCCTCCCTCTGTCTCTCTCTCTCTCTCTCTCTCTCTCTCTCTCTCTCTCTCTCTCAAGCACACACACACACACACACACACACACACACACACACACACACACACACACACACAGATGCACCTGCAAGAACCAGACTAGTATGGCAGTCAAAGTGCCAGTGTTGATGTTACAGAAGTCTCTGTTGTAACATCTTTAGTATTAGATGGCAAAATTGGTGTTTGACCTAGCCTGAAGTACACCAGTTGACCAATTCCACTATTATGTTATGCTGTCTAGACACAAGTACAAGTGTCTAAATTTATGAGAATAGTAATGAACAGCTGAGTGAAGCCAAAATTGTCTAAAAGGTTAAGAAGTTTTGTGACAAGAACACTGGTTTTGTCATCAACCCAGACACTGCATTTCACCTAAAATGAAACCTTCTGAGGCATTCTTGTACTATACCAGTACGAAGATCACAGGGCTCTTCAAAAAGAGCCTCCAGGTAACTAAATGCAGTATATTCCAGGATAATGTGCAGTTCATTCTTGTTCCGGCAAAATATTCAAAGGATCCCCCAAAGTGTATCTGGAATAGCTCTAAATTAGATGAAAAAGAAAACATTGGGGATCACTTCTGTGGTTCTGCTTGACAGGGGCACAGGAAAATAATTTTCTTGGGTGGTGAAAGCCAGGGTACCTTTTTGGCTAGGCTTGTATAGGCACTAGGGCCAATAGCCTAGTACCTACCTATGAATCTATGAACCTATGAACATGACCACTCCGTTGGCAATACCATCTTGCAATGGGCCTAATGCATAATATGGAGAACTGGATAAACAGGTACTGTAAATGGTTGCACTAGTGACAGCTGTGTTAGAAGTCTAAGTGCTCAAGTGCTGAAACAGAAGGGTATTCATTAAGGGTCTGCATTGCTTTTGTTACTGAAGGGAACCTTATGTCAGATATGATGAAAACTGCAAATGTATAACTTGTGTGTACTAGTTCATAAATGAAAGTTGTTTTTTTTTTTGTTAGAAATTTTTTTTTAGGTTTGGAATTTGGAAATTTAGTTTAACTTAAAAAGGTACTTGTTATATCAATAAAGACTGAAACAGGACTTTTTAAAATTTAGAACTGGGGTTTATATGGATAAAGTGATAAAATGCATTAAGTGAGTGTTTATATAAAATGTGGCTGGGGCACGTTAAGACTAATTAAATGCCCCTTGTTTAGCTGCCTTGGTAAAGAAAAAAAAAGATAAGTGTATTTTGTTTAATTTCAGAAGAGAGAGATTGAATTATGGGAGGTGAGATAATGGAAAGACAAATTATAATTCGAGTTAGTTGGTCAAAATATGCTGTATAAAGCAGACGAGTGTTGACAAAGCAGAGGTAATAAAAGGCAGAATGATAAAGGTATGCCAAAAACTGATATATGTTCAATGTTGGTCTTTTGGGAAGGGCCAAGAGGGATGGATAGAAAGAAAGAGATTATGAAAATATAAATGTTTAGAATTTTTTTTTTTTTTTTTTTACCAGAGATCAGTTGTTAAGGGAGTGAAGACACAATAGATGACTTATTATTTAAATGTTTATATATTACCAATTTGTTAAACTACATTGGTAGAAAATGACATATGCCTTTCTGAAATATATAAACTTTAATTAAGCTATTTGTGGAATTTATAGAAGGCAGGGAATTAAAAAGAAGTGTTCTATAGTCATTAGTGGAGTGACTGAAAACCGTATGATTGCCAGGTGTTTATTTTCTCTATAGAAAATAAATATTACTTTAAAAGCTTTGGAAATAAAAAAAAATATGTATGCAGTTTTAATCACTGGAATAATGATCAGAAATTGCACCATAATATGATCTTGATTGGAATAATATGTATGAAGAGACTTCTTTGCTTTCAGTAATGAACTATGGAAAGTTTATTGAAATTTGATGCCTTTTTAAATAAAATAATTTATTTAAAAATTGCATGTTTAATTTAATAAAAATTCAGTTCAATAAGTGCATTACTTCATGGGCAATGGACCTTGTTCAGTGTCTTGTTGTGACATGAGATCACATCTAGCCCTCTGTACATCAAAGTGATCAAAAAATATAGACTCTTGTTGAGTATTCTTATACTATTTAGAATTTCATGAGGTTCTACAATGACTTCTGCATTGAGGGCTACTCTATGTTGCATTGAGAAGAAACAGAAAGTAGAAGACGCAAACTGCAGAAAACCTTGACTGGTTGAAAAAAAAACTTTATGAGGAGAGCAAGTTCATCTACACCTGCTGCACCTGTCACATGGAAGGTTGCCCCAACACCTCCTTACTTAAATATACTAACTTCACAGGCCAACACTAAATGACTCTGGGTAACAGAGTTCGCAGATGACTGCAAACTGGGAGCCATTATTGAATCCCCAAATGATGTGGATATTCTACAAAAGGGCTTACAGAAACAGATGCTTGGTGCCAGAGCCATGGGCTCAAGCTTAATGCCAAGAAATGTATAGTTATCCCCTTTGGAAAAAAACACGTACCCATGAATTACCACATAGGTGGCAGTACACTAAACACAGAAAGTGTGAGAGACTTAGGGACACAGGTGGACAGTGGTCTCACTTTCAATAACCACATTGCCACAACAGTCAGAAAATCCTTCTATGTGGCACACCTCATCACTAAGGGCTTTTCATCCGGAAAAAAGGAGGTCATTGTCCCACTGTACTCATCCCTCATTAGACCCATTATAAAGTACAATGCCCCATCTGGTATGTACCTCACAAGACATCTGCAACAGCTGGAAAGGCCACAGAAATACCTCACTAGAAGACTCACAGGCCTAAAGCAGATGTCCTCTACTGACCATCTAAAAAAATCTAGCTATACTCTGTGGCATATAGTCTACTCAGAGGCGATCTCTGCTTAATATACAAGGCCATGTCAAACCCTGAGCTGTTGGACATGCTCCACTTAAAGAAATCCCAATCCCTCAGAGCCACATGATCCAGGGATCTAAACTTTGTCATCACAATGAACAAAACATGCTGGAGGGATAGGTTCCTGACCCAGAGACTCCCCATACTCTGGAATAGACTGCCCATACATGTCAAGCAGAGTGCCTCCTTGGCGCTCTTCAAAAAAAACCTTGACGATTGGATGGGAGATAGGAAATTCACCCCAGGGATCACGTCAGTCACACTGCTAGACAGGGGTCCAGGAAAGTAAATACTGGGGGAAGTAATATGCAGGGAATTGTTATGGCTAAGCTTGTATAGGCCCTAGGGCCGATAGCCTAGTACCAACCTATGAACCTATGAAGCTGTGACACACAGCCATAAAAAAAAAAAAGAAAAGCCTAAAATTATGAGTCAATATCTAGGCACAAAGAGTATTCATACCAGGAATGATTCCCTGTGTTGAATAGCAGGAGCAGACTTGTCCAGATTACATTCTAGCAGGGATAGAGAAGTCCACAATTTAGAAGTGACTTTTTACTGGCTCACTACTCTTGAAGTTATCATGCTAAGTGACTATGAGTCCTAGCTAAGCTAAGCACTAGAATAAAAGCTAATAAGTGAAAATGAGTCCTAGCTAAGCACTAGAACAAAACTAAGTGAATATGTGTCCCAGCTAAGCACTAGAACAAAAGCTGATAAGTTAATCTGAGTCCTAGCTAAGCACTACAACAAAAGCTGAAGTGGCCTGCTCCTTTAAGGCTGGCTGCTTCCATGGCCAAACAAATCACATTGTTACCAATCTTTGTTACCCCAAGGGCTAAAACCACTGATTCTGTCTTTTAAAAGGAGGCCGGCATCACAGAACTACTTGCTCTAAGCTAAGATTTACTATTAGCAAAAGTTATTTAAGCTATAACATGAACAACAGGGTGCATCATAAATCCTGAAATAATAAGAGTGGGACTTATTGACAACTGAACATTCAGACAGGAGCAGACAATGGAGGCTGACGGGGGTTGCCTTCTGTTTTTCTTTATTTACTCTCTATTTTCCTTTAAAATTACTTATCTTTACTCTCCCTTCTTCACGTACTTCCTTTCTGCTATCTAATTCTCTTCCCTGACTTTCTCTCTAAATATACTAAAAACCTATTTTTTTCCCTGACTTCATTTTGCAGTTCCTCTTTGTATTAGACTAACTTGCATTTAATTTCTCTAAAACTGTTTACAATTACTTTTAAGTATTAAATTATTATCACATACCTTGTATCAATTCTTGACCAATGTTTATATATTATGTTAATTTGTTATAATTACTTAAACTGTAGATGTTTTGTTTATTTTTGAAGATTGCAAAATTATTGTTCTTAAAATGTTTTGCAATAATTTGGAACTTTTCTTTACAGGCCTGCACAAAAAATGGGCTTCCACCCAGTTGTACTTTCCTGATAATCAAATGTCAATAAATGAATAAATAAATAGTGTTTCTTTGGTCCCTGCTTTTTTTTTCTTCAAGTCATGCTCTCCACATTATGGTTCTGCTTTTTATGTGTTCCCTGACCCTTTAGGCTCCTGTATGCCCTTTATTCCTGCTCAACATGCAAGGTGCACTTTTAAACTAACACTGTCCACTACTTCTCAGTCCCATTATTGATATCTTATACAAAGCATATTTGTATTAGACTAACAATGCTTTGATAATCTTTGGGGATTGATTTCCAATATGAGTTATTGCCTTCTGACTTTTGTTTTGCTAAAGATACTTTGTTATTGGCCTTCAGCAGTCAGTCTAATGTTAATATAAAATATTCCAGTAAAACCAAGCAAACAAGGAAGCATTCATATTTTCCTGTATTTTGAATATGTAAATACCTCTGATCCATTGAAAATGTTAATTTTTTTGTACGAGATGTAAAATCAACAAGAAAGGTCCTGAATGAATATAGCTATTCACAGTTGTGCTAGTGGTGCTGTGTTTCCCTTTCTTAGTTTGGATTAATAGAGTAAAATTCAGTATTGTGGTCAGTATTTAAGTTACATCTTGTTTTTCTTGTTTTATTTTAGAATTATTCAAAAGTGTATGTATTTTAAGTGTTCTGTGTAGCAGTGCATTTTAGTCCAATGTTACAGAGTGAATCTAAGCTCTTGTGTTTAAAGAAAGCCGAGGGTGATAGTGTAGCTTTGACCATAGTGAATAATACCATGCTTATAATGCTATGATCCTTTTATGCTGAAAAGTCTTTTTGTAACTCCATGGGAGATGTGTAAGTGCAGTACTGTAGCTAACTCTGGTAAGAAAAGTAGACAGTCTCCAAATAAAATAGTAATCCAAAGCTACATCTCTTTAGTTCTACTCCATTATTCATACTACTGGGAGTTTTAACCTGTGGAATCTGTTAGAGATGCTACAAAAAGCAAGTGTAGAAGAAAAAAAAATAAACCTCCACTGAAGTGGTAAAGTAAATAAGGGGAAACGATACTTAACTGGGTAACCCTTGTGGAAATATAGCCCCTTGGCCAGGACAACCTGAGACCAATGTCTGACTAAGGTAGGCAATAGGAAACAAATGCAGGACATCTGCAGGGTTTAGGAGGATGCAGACAAACCTTTGCACCAAACTGTCAGATCTCAAAGGAACAGACAGAGAGAGAGAGAGAGAGAGAGAGAGAAGAGATACTGGACTTTTCAGCAGGGCATTATCAACATTAAAATCAGAGGAAGTTTGTATGCACTGAATCCCCAAACTTACATTAATTTTTATATATATAGCATCTGGTTGCAATTCTGCATTTAAATGTTATCTTGCATAACAAACCTAAACACGTATGAGAGTTAACTATCCACTTTCACACAGACACCAGTGACAAGGTAGCTCAACAACCCCATTAAGCAACACCCTCAGGCTCCTTACAACAGGAGTACTTTGTTTATAAACACTGTTTTAAATGCCAGAGATCATCAGAGCCTATTGTATGGTCTTTAATTATTACAGCTTCTTTATATATAGTGTTCTCCATACTGGAGCAAGCACAAGACACATCAACCCACATATGAGTCTCTTGGGTGATTTTATTTTAGGCAAGATTGATACACTTCGTAGCATATGTTATTATAATTCAAGTACTTTTTGCTGAGATTGTGGAACGCCTTTAGGATTCCAGAATAGTCATAAAATACCTTAGCCACAAATACCATTTATACTTACTGACTAAGAAATGTAGCAATAACAAAACTATAACTCCATTACTTTGGTAATTTTCTGTATATCTTACTCAAAACATATTTCTTACAAAGCACACTGGGATCCACAGAGTATAAAACACAATTCAAATCAATAAATGTAAATGGGGAAAGTGTCATAAACATGGCAGGGAGGCATGCGCTTTTACATTTACCTTGCATTCACAAACACTTTTTAAACTGTAGTTTGCTTTATTTTCTTGATACAGGACTTATACCCATAACTAGGGCTTGATACAACAATGATCCTCCACAATACAAGTTTGAAATAATGGAGTGAAAGTAGGTACACACCTCATAGTTTTGGCATTTTTCAAACTGTTATATGAGAAATACAGACAGATTTAATGGCAAGTTATTTATTATAGCAATAACCCATGGCTGGGTGTGGGTAATGATGGATTTACCCATGGTTGGCATGGTTTGGTCACGAGGGCGAAGCCCGAGTGACCAAACAAAGCCAACCATGGGTAAATCCTGCATTACCCACACCCAGCCATGGGTTATTGCTATTATACAATGGTGTTAGTTTGTTTTGTGTTATCTTTGTTTTGTTGATATTTAGGTTTTTGTTTGCTTTACTTTGTATTCTTCCACTTTTTGTGAGATAAAATAGTCCACACTTTCAGTTTGTGTTTATTGTTTATTTCTGTTTTGATACAAGTTGTTATTAATTTTTCAAGAGATGTTAGGAAATAATTATATAAGTAGATAAAGTTTTAAAGCTTTTGGTATGTCTTCATGTTGTAGTTTCTTTTATATTTCTGTTTTAATGCACATTAACTTTTAAAAAGATACTTTAATGTAGTTTTAGTAATTGGTCACTAGATAGTGATGTGGTACACGGTTTTAGAAGGAATATGCTGGTTGTGGAAGTTATGTATGGTGTGTCTGTTCTGACTTGTACTGCTTGTGGAATAGTGGAGCTAGAAAAATAACGCTGCTGGGGAAAATCTGTCTGCACAGATGTAAGATCTCTTGGGTCATGCGGGTTTATTATTGGAATAGTGGAGCTAAATGGAGGCAACTGCTTTTTTTTTTTTGCGAGGGGGTGCGCTGCCTTTACTTTTCATGCATAGCTTTTACGGTTTCATAATTGCTTGTAGCTATCGCAGGGAATCTAAACGTGTCAATGGTTTGATTAGAATTCACGCTGCTACAAGTGTTTTGTTTTTAGTGTGTTAATGTTTTATGTACAAGGAAATGTGTTACAAAAATAACGCTGGTGGGAAAATGTATTATAGCTGGCAAGTTGCATTCTGTAAAGATGTAAAATATGCTACTGGTTGGGTCATTTAAGTTTATTAATCATAGTGACTTTGCTGTAACTGCATTTGTTGGCTACTGCTTTTATATTTGAGAGTTTACCGGAGGTGAAGGCTACACTTTACTAACAAGTTGATGGTTTTCAGGTGTTGTTTTTTTTGTGTGATTTTATTTTCTAATTTTATTAGAGAGAGAGAGATAGTTATTTTGCTTGGCCACAGCTGCTGCTGAAAACTACGGGAAGGAAGTTTTAGAGGTTCATTTTCTGGGCAATGTTCATTATGAACTGTGTATACTGCATTCGTGGCTGCATGATACTTTAGCTGTCAGACTTTTTAGTTTGGTTACTTTGGATTTACAATGTGCACGCTGGTTGGATTGGCCAATCAGCGTGTACATTTCTCAGGTTTTGCGGGTTGCCTTTGTATAATACTGGTGTTATACTGGAAAAAATATGTAGGTACTGTACGGAAATACTGCATTGCAGGTATTTAAACTATCCAAGGAAACAGTGAAAATAAGAGAAATCCTTACTGCCAGATTGGCCAAGTCTGTCACAGACCAATTCACTGAGTAAAAAATATAGCAAAAACAAGTCTATGAAACAAAACAGATGTAGATGGCTGTGCCCTTATGTTCCCAAATCACACTGCCTTGCCTCTGTATACCTAATGAGAAAGCATTAGCAAAAGCAACTCTTTTACATGAAATCAACGCCCAGTAAAAGTAATAAATGAGCAAGATTCAAATTATATTTAGTAAACACCAAGTATCCAACTATATAATGCATTTTTTCTATAGACAGTGGATATTTCCATTGATTTATGACCAAGTTTGAAACTCCCATCTTCGATCAGAACAATCAGCAATCCTGCTTTTTTAAGAAGTCCCTCAGATAACACCTCTCTTCTCTCTGGCATTGTACATGTGCCATAACAACACCCCCACCCCCCAAAGCCTGACTCCTTCCACTATAACCTTACTTTACTCCATCTCAATACTTACATACCTTTTCCATCCTCTCTTTCCATAACTAACTGCATGAGCTCTCACTCTGTCTTGTTAAATTTCAGCTGCTCAGGTCTACAAATCTCCAACCAATAATAATTCTAAATCTGATACTCTATTTGTAGAAACTCCATCAACACTGCTAATAACATTACATAACATAGATGTGTGTTATGCATGTAAATAATCTGTACTGCTGTGCTCATACTATGCATGTAAATCATTTGTACTGCTGTGGTCATACTATGTATGTAAATAATTTGTACTGCTGTGCTCATACTATGTATGTAAATAATTTGTACTGCTGTGCTCATACTATGTATGTAAATAATTTGTACTTCTGTGCTCATAATATGTATGTAAATAATTTGTACTGCTATGCTCATACTATGCATGTAAATAATTTGTACTGCTGTGCTCATACTATGTATGTAAGTAATTTGTACTGTTGTGCTCATACTATATATGTAAGTAATTTGTACTGTTGTGCTCATACTATGTATGTAACTAATTTGTACTGTTGTGCTCATACTATGTATGTAAGTAATTTCCACTGCTGTGCTCATACTATGGATGTAAATAATTTGTACTGCTGTGCTCATACTATATATGTAAGTAATTTCCACTGCTGTGCTCATACTATGCACGTAAATAATTTGTACTGCTGTGCTTATACTATGTATGTAAATAATTTGTACTGCTGCGCTCATACTATGCATGCAAATAATTTGCACTGCTGTGCTCATACTATGCATGTAAATAATTTGTACTGTTGTGCTCATACTATGTATGTAAATAATTTGTACTGTTGTGCTCATACTATGTATGTAAGTAATTTGTACTGCTGTGCTCATACTATGTATGTAAATAATTTGTACTGTTGTGCTCATACTATGTATATAAATAATCTGTACTGCTGTGCTCATACTATGTATGTAAATAATTTGTACTGCTGTGCTCATGTTATGTATACAAATAATCTGTACTGCTGTACTCATACTATGCATGTAAATAATTTGTACTGCTGTGCTCATATTATTTATGTAAATAATTTGTACTGTTGTGCTCATATTATGTATGTAAATAATTTGTACTGCTGTTCTCATACTATGTATGTAAATAATTTGTACTGCTGTGCTCATACTATGTATGTAAATAATTTGTACTGCTGTGCTCATACTATGGATGTAAATAATTTGTACTGCTGTGCTCATACTATGCATGTAAATAATTTGTACTGCTGTGCTCAAACTATGTATGTAAATAATTTGTACTGCTGTGCTCATACTATGGATGTAAATAATTTGTACTGCTGTGCTCATACTATGAATGTAATTTTTACTGCAGTGCTCATACTATATATGCAAGTAATTTCCACTGCTGTGCTCATACTATGCACGTAAATAATTTGTACTGCTGCGCTTATACTATGTATGTAAATAATGTGTACTGCTGTGCTCATACTATGCATGTAGATAATTTGTACTGCTGTGCTCATACTATGTATGTAAGTAATTTGTACTGCTGTGCTCATATTATGTATGTAAATAATTTGTACTGCTGTGCTCAAACTATGTATGTAAATAATTTGTACTGCTGTGCTCATACTATGGATGTAAATAATTTGTACTGCTGTGCTCATACTATGAATGTAATTTTTACTGCTGTGCTCATACTATATATGCAAGTAATTTCCACTGCTGTGCTCATACTATGCACGTAAATAATTTGTACTGCTGCGCTTATACTATGTATGTAAATAATGTGTACTGCTGTGCTCATACTATGCATGTAGATAATTTGTACTGCTGTGCTCATACTATGTATGTAAGTAATTTGTACTGCTGTGCTCATATTATGTATGTAAATAATTTGTACTGCTGTGCTCATACTATGTATGTAAATAATTTGTACTGCTGTGCTCATACTATGTATGTAAATAATGTGTACTGCTGTGCTCATACTATGCATGTAAATAATTTGTACTGCTGTGCTCATACTATGGATGTAAATAATTTGTACTGCTGTGCTCATACTATGAATGTAATTTTTACTGCTGTGCTCATACTATGTAAGTAATAATTTGTACTGCTGTGCTCATACTATGTATGTAAATAATGTGTACTGCTGTGCTCATACTATGTATGTAAATAATTTGTACTGTTGTGCTCATACTATGTATGTAAATAATTTGTACTGCCGTGCTCATACTATGTAAGTAATAATTTGTACTGCTGTGCTCATACTATGTATGTAAATAATGTGTACTGCTGTGCTTATGCTATGTATGTAAATAATTTGTACTGTTGTGCTCATACTATGTATGTAAATAATTTGTACTGCTGTGCTCATACTATGTATGTAAATAATTTGTACTGCTGTGCTCATACTATGTATGTAAATAATTTGTACTGCTGTGCTCATACTATGTATGTAAATAATGTGCACTGCTGTGCTCATACTATGCATGTAAATAATTTGTACTGCTGTACTCATACTATGTACGTAAATAATTTGTACTGTTGTGCTCATACTATGTATGTAAATAATTTGTACTCTTGTGCTCATACTATGTATGTAAATAATGTGTACTGCTGTGCTCATACTATGCATGTAAGTAATTTGTACTGCTGTGCTCATACTATGTATGTAAATAATTTGTACTGCTGTACTCATACTATGTATGTAAATAATTTGTACTGTTGTGCTCATACTGTGTATGTAAATAATTTGTACTGTTGTGCTCATACTATGTATGCAAATAATGTGTACTGCTGTGCTCATACTATGCATGTAAATAATTTGTACTGCTGTGCTCAAACTATGTATGTAAATAATTTGTACCACTGTGCTCATACTATGCATGTAAATCATTTGTACTGCTGTGCTCATACTATGTATGTAAATAATTTGTACCACTGTGCTCATACTATGTATGTAAATAATTTGTCCTGCTTTGTACATACTATGCATGTAAATAATTTGTACTGCTGTGCTCATACTATCTATGTAAGTAATTTGTACTGTTGTGCTCATACTGTGTATGTAAGTAATTTGTACTGCTGTGCACATACTATGCATGTAAATAATTTGTACTGCTGTGCTCATACTATGCATGTAAATAATTTGTACTGCTGTGCTCATACTATGTATGTAAATAAGTTGTACTGCTGTGCTCATACTATGTATGTAAGTAATTTGTACTGCTTTGCTCATATTATGTATGTAAATAATTTGTACTGCTGTGCTCATACTATGTATATAAATAATTTGTTCTGCTGTGCTCATACTATGTAAGTAATAATTTGTACTGCTGTGCTCATACTATGTATCTAAATAATTTGTACTGCTGTGCTCATACTATGTATGTAAATAATTTGTACTGTTGTGCTCATACTATGTATGTAAATAATTTGTACTGCTGTGCTCATACTATGTATGTAAATAATGTGTACTGCTGTGCTCATAGTATGCATGTAAGTAATTTGTACTGATGTACTCATACTATGTATGTAAGTAATTTGTACTGTTGTGCTCATACTATGTATGTAAATAATTTGTACTGTTGTGCTCATACTATGCATGTAAATAATTTGTAATTCTGTGCTCATACTATGTATGTAAATAATTTGTACTGCTGTGCTCATACTATGTATATAAATAATTTGTAATGCTGTGCTCATACTGTGTATGTAAATAATTTGTACTGCTGTTCTCATACTATGTATGTAAGTAATTTGTACTGCTCTGCTCATACTATGTATGTAAATAATTTGTACTGCTGTGCTCATACTATGCATGTAAATAATTTGTACTGCTGTGCTCATACTATGTATGTAAATAATTTGTACTGCTGTGCTCATACTATGTATGTAAGTAATTTTTACTGCTGTACTCATACTATGTATGTAAGTAATTTGTACTGCTGTGCTCATACTATGTATGTAAATAATTTGTACTGCTGTGCTGATACTATGTATGTAAATAATTTGTACTGCTGTGCTCATACTATGTATGTAAGTAATTTGTACTGCTGTGTTCATACTATGCATGCAAATAATTTATACTGCTGTGCTCATACTATGTATGTAAATAATTTGTACTGCTGTGCTCATACTATGCATGTAAATAATTTGTACTGCTGTCCTCATACTATGCATGTAAATAATTTGCACTGCTGTGTGCATACTATGCATGTAAGTAATTTGTACCACAGTGCTCATACTATGTATGTAAATAATTTGTACTGCTGTGCTCATACTATGTATGTAAATAATTTGTACTGCTGTGCTCATACTATTCATGTAAATAATTTGTACTGCTGTGCTCATACTATGCATGTAAATAATTTGTACTGCTGTGCTCATACTATGCATGTAAATAATTTGTACTGCTGTGCTCATACTATGTATGTAAATAACTTGTACTGCTGTGCTCATACTATGTAGGGTATTAATTTGTACTGCTGTGCTCATACTATGTATGTAAATAATTTGTACTGCTGTGCTCATACTATGTATGTAAATAATTTGTACTGCGGTGCTCATACTATATATGTAAATAATTTGTACTGTTGTGCTCATACTATGTATGTAAATAATTTGTACTGCTGTGCTCATACTATGTATGTAAATAATTTGTACTGCTGTGCTCATACTATGGATGTAAATAATCTGTACTGATGTGCTCATACTATGCATGTAAATAATTTGTACTGGTGTGCTCATACTATGTATATAAATAATTTGTACTGCTGTGCTCATACTATGGATGTAAATAATTTGTACTGCTGTGCTCATATTATGCATGTACATAATTTCTACTGCTGTACTCATACTATGTATGTAAATAATTTGTACCGCTGTGCTCATACTATGCAAGTAAATAATTTGTACTGCTGTGCTCATACTATGTATGTAAGTAATTTGTACTGTTGTGCTCATACTATGTATGTAAATAATTTGTACTGCTGTGCTCATACTATGTAAGTAATAATTTGTACTGCTGTGCTCATACTATGTATGTAAAAAATTTGTTTTGCTGTGCTCATACTATGTATGTAAAAAATTTGTACTGCTGTGCTCATACTATGTATGTAAGTAATTTGTACTGCTGTGCTCATACTATGTATGTAAATAATTTGTACTGTTCTGCTCATACTATTTCCATGCACTGTGACTGTATATATATTCTGTATTGTGTGTTATTTCTTGTATGTATTGTTAATGTATGTGGAGCTTTTGTCACCAGGCTTCCACTGAGAATGGGCTCAGCTAAGCCCAGTGGACTTTTCCGGTAAACAAATGCAATAAATAAATAAATAAATAATGACTACACTTTTTAAGATAGACTATTTAATCTTAAGCTTCTTCGTAAAATTGAAATGCCTTTATTCTTTTTCACTTTTTGAGTCTTAGTTTCCTTGTGTATATGTTACATTCTTAAATTAGTTTTTATAATGGTGTGTTCTTTTTAATGGTAGCTACTGAGCTACATACAAATGTACCTTATATTATTTTGCCACTGTTTATTGTTTAAATGCCCCATATGTGATTACTAAAAAATCATGGCCACTGTATATCCTTGATGTTATCCTGTACAAGTCTTACTAACTGCTACATATTGCATAATTTATTTGTTTTTGTAATGCTTCTACCTTGGTTACAGGCCAGCTACCAGCAAAAGAAATGGGGAAAAAGTTAAGTAATGATGCTCAAGGATATAGGAAACTATACAGTCACTAAGTGCTACACTTACCAAAAAAGTCACTTTTTCTGGTGTTACCTTAGTAGTTTCATGTTTAACAGATTAACAGATTGTCATTCAAAAGAAAATGTTCATCCCTGAACACCTTCTGCCATCAAATGTGCACATGCATACCCACATGATGAATTAGTTATCAAACTAAATTCAAAGGTAACAGAGTCAACCATAAATTATGCCAGACTTAATGGAGAGAAAGAGGAGGCAGTAAGGGTAGAGATAGCAAGGGCTTGAAGAGTTAAGGGCATCATAACTGGATGCCGATGATTTGTTGTGTCTGTATTTAAAAAATATGCTCCCTGAATAAGTAGTCTTACAGAGATGTATGTATGGAAGTCATCGAAAGATGCTACATAGAAAGTTGTGATTATGAAATCTGAGTGCAAGTAATGATGGCTGTCTAATTTATACCAAGATGAAAAAAAGAAGAAGAAAAAATGGTATAGTTGGTTCTTTAAAATGTGTAAGAAGAGAACAAACTCAAATTCCAGCAAATATGTGCACCTACTCTGAAAATTTGTTTTCTATCTGGACTTTGAAGTTTTTGAGGTCTCTTTTGTGAACTTGTATAATGGGATCCACATCCACAGTACAAACCAAACTATCTAACACTATTAAATTAAACCATTAACAGAAAAAACACATTTCTTTTGTATCATGACTGTAGTCCTATGCAGCACTGTAAAGGTAGAGCTTCTTGAACTATTTCTACATTTCAGAAAAATCTACGAAATCATTCAGACTCTTACAATGCCACTTGTACATTCAAAAATAAATAAGCAGTAAAGCTCAGCAATTATTTGTATAATTTCTTATTTTTATATAAATGATCCAGACCATGCAAGATCTTAACAAGTGCCTAGGATCTGCTGTTTGTTTTTGTGGCTATTCCTTGTTTAACTACCTAAAAGTAAGGTGCTTTATCTATCATTCAAATGGTAAATGCTGCATTCAGTTTGATTAAATCAGATAAACATTTTTCATTTCCTTCATTACATGTATAAAGACTTAGAAAAGGGTCCTCTCTGTTGACTACTTAAAAGATGGATGGATCTTAATATTTCAGCTATCTTGAAATTAATTATATAAATTGTCTCAGATTGTCGTTTTGCTTGTACAATGCTCAAATTTTTACAATTACAATGATGTTCATTACATTTCAATGTTGAAGTAATAATCAAATGGGATATTCCTTGCTGTGATAGCCTTTTGCCTGTCCAACTACCTGGGACTAAATCCCTCCTTCTGGGCTGGAAGTGCCATCTTACAGCGCTTTCTTGCCATTGGAGCAGGAAGCATCCACATCTTAGACTCTCTTGGTCAGTCTGAATACCAGAGTACTTTTCAAAGCTAAGTTCCCCACTGGTGAAAACTTCCTTTTCTCTTTAGAATTTGTGTACTTAGATCAGTTCAAGAAGTAATGTCTATCTTGACTGAGGAAAACAGATTCCGTATTGGAAATTTCACTCCTTGTGCTTTTTCTGCTTAGGTCCAAAGCAGGATATCCCTAATTGTCCCCATTGTGTCCATTTCTGTAAGCACACTATTTGTCACAGGGATGTGTCACTTGCTCAATTCAAGAAAAAGAAAAAAGGTATCAGAGATCCTCATACCTTATTGAGTCCCCCAGTTCTTCTCTTGACTCCTGTCAAAAATGTAGGGAGATGCAACTGAAACTTCATAGGGTAGCTGAAGACAAAGCTTCACCATTGGCCAGTCTGCCCAGGCTTGTCATTGTTGAAGAACAGGCGATGACTTTGCAGTCCCTTCTGATGTCCAAGGAAATGTCAGAGACTACTGTTGAGTGTCCTTCAGAGACTAACATGCCTCCTGACCCCTCTATGTCCACACAAACTAAAGAACAAGGGTTGCCAGTTGGATCTGAAACTATTTTGCAGGCCATGGCTTCAGGCTGCCATGTTAGGGCTCCAGATAGGGAGTGTAGAATCCTGAGAATCTCTGCAGGTCATCATTTGATCACATGCACACCTCATCTGCCTGCCTTTGGCCTAGTCCTTCAAGCTCTGATGCCACAACTAGGTCTAAGGCCAAACTTAAAAGGATCCTTCCTACTATGCCACAGTCTATGTCTTCAAACACACAGTCCCCACAGGCCTACCAGCAGGATTTGCTTAGACTGGTTGAGGATTTGCTTCACATTGTAGCTTCCATACAGCATAGTTTTACTAGACATCCTGCCATTATAGAATCTGTTTCTGAGAAAAGAAAGAGGGGCACCCCCCCCAGAAATCCTCAGATTCTTACAATTCAACAGAGGATGAGTTGGCTTATGTAGACCAGTTGTCCACAGGCTGATATGATGATTCTGACTCAGAAGACATCTTAGTCTCAGCTTCACAACCTAAGCTCTTCATAAAATGAGGAAGAAGTTTTTATTGGTAAGCTCAGGATTACCCTCAGTCTAAAAATAAGGTTAGAGAATTTCTAAAGTTCCCTGGGCATAAACCTTTGCCCATTCCTCCAGGGTTGGAAGTAGTGGATGATATTATTTTAGGCTCTTCCCTGCAGCCTGACTACCAGTACCTGCTCCTTGGAAGCCAGATCACTTTTACAGAGTCCTAGACTCCCACAAACATCTTTTTATGAATCCTACTACTGATTCTAAAGTGTTAACTGGGACTTCCAGGACCCCATTGCCTAATGATAAAAGGGAAGAACCCTAGATTGTTTTGGCAAAACAGTTTATATTTCTGCCACCCTGGCTATAAGTGCTCTCAATAGCCAGTTTCATATGGTTAAGTACCAGGAAACCGATCTGGACCATATGAAAATAAAATTGGAAGGGATGGAAGACAGGCTTCTCTGCATTCTTTGCACTGTGGTTTTGATGTTCTAGAAGCATAAAGCAGGGTGGCTGCCTCAGGGTCTGCTATCAGTAGGCATGCCTCGTTAAGGGAACAACTATTCCTAGACTATGTTAAGTCTGTGATTCCTTTATGAAGATGCCAAAGCTAGAATCAGAGGGGCTGCAGCCAACTGGCACACCATGTCAGGGATAGTCTATGACAGAAGAATGCAAAAGAAGCCGAAAAGTAAGACATACAAGACAGTGGTAACAACCAGTAAATACAGAGCAGATGAAGAAGCTAGAGGTGATGGAAATGAAGTTCCTGAGAAGGGTGGTAGGATGCACTCTGTGGGACAGACAAAGAAATGAGGACATAAGAGCAGAAACTAAAGTATCTCCAATTGCAGAAAAGA
The DNA here is from genome assembly GCF_019279795.1 of Protopterus annectens. NCBI lineage: Eukaryota > Metazoa > Chordata > Ceratodontiformes > Protopteridae > Protopterus > Protopterus annectens. The sequence continues at coordinate 492,885,947 of NC_056745.1, forward strand.
TCAAAGCAAACAGATTATAGTGGTTTGTACATGTACAGAAAAGCAGAAGACAATCTGGTGAGGAAGATTTGGGACAGACAGGAAGAAGGTAAGAGGAAACAAGGATATCCAGCAAAGAGGTGGATGGATTGTGTGGAAGAAGATCTGCGACAGTCAGGCATGTATATCGAAGAAGGCAGGAGTGTGGCATTGAATCAAAAGAGATGGCGACAGTTAACATGATTTCCCCACCCCATGTAGAAAATGGGAAAAAAGGGGGCTGATGATGATGATGATGTTGATGTTAAGTCTGAGATATGTTCCTCTAGACAAACAGTTTTTGTTTGGAACCAAACCAGAGGATGTTTCAAAAACAAAATGGAGAAGAAGATTTAATCTGTGCAGACTGTCAAGGACTTTCCTCAGGTTCAGCCACCTAGGTTTAGTAGAAACTATCCCACTAATCCCTTGTCCTTTCCTCCTCTCAACAAAGTCAAAAAGGGAAAAGATTCAGAAGGGTTGGACCACTGAGGAAACATAAAAGATGGCAAGCAAAATCTACTTCCTGGCCTAGTGAACTCCAGACTCAGGGACACAGCAGTGAGCACCTATGACTTAGTCAGTGTCATCCATGTCCCCTACCCCTCAAGTCCCATCCCAACCACTTCCTCCTTCCTTCCAGTACCCCACTATTCCTTCAGAGTGAGAAGAAGGTTAGCTCTCTTTTTAAATGAATGGGTCAAGATTACTCAAGACAAGTGGGTGCTGAGCATCATCAAATCAGGCTGCAGACTCCCCCCCCCCCTCCAAAGACTGCTGGCATTCCTACTGTTGCAACCAACTAGCTAAATGAATTTCTGAACCAAGAAGGTCTTCTTTTACAGCAAGGCTCTATAGAAGAGATACTCTGCCAGGAAAAGGAATGGGGGTATTACTCAAGACGCATTCTTGTTCCAAGAAAAGAGAGTACTTGGAGACTCATACCAGATTTGTCAAGACTAAACCGATTTCCTCATGTCCCTAAGTTTAAAATGCTTACCTATCCTTGCTCCTCTAGCCCACAGTCACTTGGATGTAAAAGATGCTTACCATTACATTCCCATTTCAGTATCACAAAGCAAGCATGTACATTTTGAAGCAGATAGAAATTATTATCAATTCTCCGTTCTGCACTTTGGCTTATCTAATGCACTTTGAGTGTTCACCAAATGCCTGTATCCAGAAGTAGCACAGTGAAGGAACGAGGGCATTTGTATCCTTACTAAGAGGACTGCCTGAGCCAAGGAGACTCTGTGGAGGAGCCTTTCTCCACCCTTCAACAAACTATAACCATTTTCTCCTCTCTACCCTACACCCTGATCCTAAAGCAATTCAGTCTGTCTCCATCCAGAAAGCTAGTCTTTCTGGGGACATTGCTGGACATAGACCTGCAAATAGCTTTTCTCCCAGAGGAAAATATCTCTTTCCTAATCAGCTACTTCCAGTCTCTTCTTCCACTCAAGGGGATACATGACCTCATGTATCTCAATGATTCCTTTAGCCAGGCTTCATATGAGGAAAATGCAATGGTACTTGGAATCAGCACAGTCAATCCCTCATTCAAAAAATTCCTCTCCTTCCCTATTCAAATGGGAATTTCAGTGGCAAATCTATGCTTGCAATCAGAATATAGGGGTTCCATTCAGGATCCTTTATCTAGATCAGATTCTGACTACATATGTCTCAGACTTGTCTTGTGGAGCACACTCCATCGGCCTCCAAGCTCAAGGATAATGCAAAAATAAATTCTAGAAAAATCACATAAATCTAAAGGAAATGGTGTCTGTTCTCAAGATCATCCTAGCTTTCAAGGAAGCCCGGAAACAAGGCACTCTACTGATAAAGGCAGATAACAGCACAGTGATGTGGTACATAAGCAAGCAGGGGGCCATGCACTCTTATCCTTTGTGCCACATAATCCTGTACTTATGGATCACAGCACAACACCTGACCCTTCACCTTTTAGCGCAGTAGCCCTGCCAGGGGAAAACATCTCACTTGAGATCACCTCACCATGTCAAAGGTGAACCCTCATGATTGTATGCTAAACAAAAATGTATTTAAACGTATCTGCCATACTTGGGGTGGGACAGAAATAGACCTTTTTGGTTCAGACCAAAATTATTAACTACCAAAATTTTGCACAATGGCCAAACAACTAAAGGCCTTGAGGATGGATGCCTTCACCTTTCCAGGGACAGGTATGCTTCTTTATGCATTCTCTCCCATACCTTTCATCCTCAGGGTATTACTGAAAGTTAGAAAGGGGACTAGGGGTGATAGTGATTGCACACTTTTGGCTGAGACAACATTGGTTGATTCTCCTACACAAACTTATTGAGAAAAAACACAGTTCCTTCTTCAACAGATACATCTTCAGACACATAACAGGGGTTCCATCATACACTCCAGCCTCAGCACCTCAAGACTGAGAGCATGGTTAATCCACTAACAGCTTCTCAAGGCCTCCCTTTAGATGTGGACATACTGGACATGTTAAAAGAAACCAGAAAATCATACATTTCAACCTGGAAAAGGTTTTATGTTTGATGCTAACAACAGAAGATCTCTTGAGTTCAGCAGAGATCCAACATGTGCTTCCTTACCTTTCTCATTTACTGTAATCTGATGTCTCTTATCCATCTATTAAAACAGTTTTCAACCATATCTTCCTGCCTTCCTGTGCAGTCTCCTCTTTTCTTTCAATCCTTTATGAAGCTATTTCTTAAAGACGTTATCCATCTGAGTCCTTCCAGGAGAGTTCCCTCTCCTCCTTGGGACCTCATTTGTGTTCTGGAAAAACGTACTCTCCCTCCTTTCAAGTCTCATGCTTCAGCTGACATCTGACTTCTTTCCTGTAAAACAACCTTCTTGGTGGCTACCACCTCAGCTAGACTGGTTTTAGAACTACAAGCACTCATATGCACTGAACCCTTCCTCATTTTTCATCAAGACAGAGTTTCTCTCTTTACTAATCCCTCTTTAATGCCAAAGTTAGTTTCTGAATTCACCATTAATCAGTCCATTCATCTCCCTGCATTTTGTCCTCATCCCCAAAATAGGGGGGAGCATATACTTCATTCACTTGATGTTCATATGCAAATCTGGACAGCAGCAAAGCATTTACGGAGTCTAACCAACTTTTTTTAACCTTCACTAGTAACAAAATGGGAAATCCTATAAGCATACCAACCATTTAAAAGTGGATTTCTAGCAGTAATACCTTTTTTTTTCACAAGAATCATGGAAAGCACATTCCACCACATATCAAATCACATTTGACCAAAACTACTGCTCCCACCACTTCCTTTATTAGAGGGATTCCCACCATGGAAATCTGCTGCTTGGTCATCTGTCCACACCTTATCAAACACTATAATATCCCCATATTCTCCAAATCCAGGGCTGGATTTATTGCTGCAGTCTGCAGGGTATTCTAGCTTCAGCTTCAAAAGTTTTCTTACTACCATCCTCCCTAACCAATTGGTTATTGCAGCAGTGAAACATGATGAACCTAATATAGCTGTATACATGTTCCATAAATGTAGATGTTAGAATGTCCTCACTGTTGCAGTACATATTCCCTCCCTGCATACCCCCTCTGTTTATTTATTTATTTATTTATTGGCATATGTTAACCAGGTTAGTCCAGCTGGGTTTGTGGCCCATCTTCAGTGGAGACCCGAGGAGAAAAGCTCCAAGAAGAAAATACAATTTAAAAATATACAGTTTAAAAATAAATGCAAAGACAGTTTTACAGAACCATAAGTAATAACCGACATACGGAGATATTACAGAGAAAAAATACTTAAGTCAAGGGAATACACTAATTCTAATTATGTAGAGTACCTAAGTATATACAATATGTACAATAAAACGCATTCAACAGATATGGTTTGACAACATTGTGCAAGTGGGCGTGTACTATGAGGGAAGAAAGCCTGTATAGAAGGAAACAGATGAAGCAGGAGGAGTTAAGGTGGGGCTTGACAGGCGCAAATTTTGGAGTTACGTAAATGAAGTTTAAGTTTCTCCTTGAAGTGAGATGGGTGTACAATGCTACAAATGTCTCTAGGAAGTTTGTTCCAAGCTTGGGCCAGAGAGTACTTGTAAAGGAGTTTACCTCCTGCTTTTTTGGGATAGTATATTTGTAGTAGTTGCTGATTTGACATCCTGAGGGTACTGGATGGAGAGTACATGGTGATGAAGGAAGACAGAGCAGGACATGCTAGAGGTTTATGGACTATAGTGTGTAACATTTACAGTTGGGCTAGCAACAATAAATGTGGGAATTCAAGCCATTTGAGAGAGTTCAGAGATATGCAGTGATGAGTATTATAGGGAGAGTTAGTGATAAATCGAGCTGTCTTATGTCTGCTAGATTTAGTTCATGATAGTAGTTTGAATATGGGTGAGCACTGGGGCAGCATAGAGAAGGGAGGGGAGGAGGAGGGCTTGAGCAAGGATTAGTTTGGAATTAGTAGTTAAGAATTTCTTATGGCGATATAGCAAACCAAGCTTTTGGTTTGTCTTTTTTATACACTGTAGAATGTGCAAGTTAAATTTGAGTTCATCATTAATGATGACCCCTAGGAGTTTAGTGTGGGATTCTGGTTGAATAGTAGTGTTATTTGAGGATGTAATGGCAAAGGAGGATTTGTTGTGTGCTAAAGACTGAGGGAGAAATAGTAGGAGTTTGGTCTTTTTAGGGTTAAGGATGAGGAGACTGGTAGATAACCAGTGTTCTGTAGCTAGGAAGACCTGTTGTGTGAGATCATGGAGTATAGAGATGTTATTAAAGGTAGTAATTAGCGTAGCATAATCTGCATATTGGATGAGGGAAGATGTATTGCAAGCTGTATGAAGATCATTGGTGAAGATATTAAATAGAAGGGGCTCTAGGATGGAGCCTTGTGGGACCCCTGTTGGGACAGATAGGAAAGGAGAGGAAGAGTAGAGCCATTTTACTGATTGTTGCCTGCAGGATAAGTAACTAGAGAACCAGGCAAGGGAGGAGGGAGTCATACTGAGGTTAGCAAGTTAGGATAGTAGGAGAGGGTGGGAGACTGTATCAAAAGCTTTAAATAAATCAAGGAAGAGACAAGATACCAGTTTGTTATTATCAAGGGCTTGAGCAATTTTATGAGTGAAGGATAGGAGGGCAGTAGTTGTGCTGTGTTTAGGATGGAAGCCATGCTGGGTGGGAGTAAGAATGTTGTGTTCAAGGAGGTAGCTGAGTAGTTGAGAGTGGATGCATTTTTCAAGAATCTTAGAGGGGGGATAAGATGGCTATAGGTCTGTAGTTAGAGGGGTCAGTTGAGTTTCCACCTTTATGCAATGGAATAGTCTAGAATGATTTCCATAATATAGGGACAGTACCTCCTGTATAGATCTGTTAATAAGTATGGATACTGGGAAGGCAATAGAATCAGCAGCAAGTTTAAGGAAAGAAGGAAGTAGGTTATCTGTGGAGGGAGAGCAGGTTTGAGCTATAGGAGAAGTGATCGGATGTAGGAAGTGGAAACAGGGTGCAAAGAAAAAGGTGGGTTGTTGGATGGTTTAGGAGGGTTTGGCAGAGGAGTAGAATTGCAGGTGGGAGGCATGAGTGTTTGAATAGTGTTAATGAAGTGTTTATTGAGTAGAGTAGTTGTTTCAAGAAGTGATGAGTTTGGGTAAGGGGAGGGGTTTGCAGGGGAGCTAGGGGAAAGAATATTGTTAATGGAGGCCCAGAACATTTGAGGGTTATACTTTCAGCTTGTGGCATGAACCCTTTCCTATTGCTTTCTACTGTTCCTGCCCATCTGTCTGTCTCTCTCTCTCTTTCTCATTCAAGTCTCTAGGGTCCCTTCCCTTACACATTGGGAACTTTTAGGTGTCTGATGTTCCAGACCTGGAGATTCTCCTGTGGAGGCTTCTCCTTTTATGGGGGCAAGAAAGACCTGTATGATATGGCTGGCCAATGACCCTTATAACTAGATGTCCTGAAGTCAGGTGCAGAGCTTCCACCAGCCCAGGAGGAGGGATTAAGTGTCTGTCAGTCAGGCCAGCCAAGGGTTGCCACATCAAGCAATACCCTATATGGTTATTACTACAGTAATGAAGACATTCGAAAATTTGCATTTATGGTAAGTACGTGCAGCTCTAATTTTCTTCATTCCTGGCCCAGAAACAAAGTTCTGCTTACTAGCACCTATGCTTTTTGATCCATAAGAATCACATTATCTGAAAAATTGTGTTTTTTCTCAGTACAATAGTACTTGTAGATATACGTCTGAATATGGTATGTGGACAAATGTATCACTGCTTTAATTGCCTATTTTCAATTACAATTTTCCTGACTGTTTGAAATACATTAAACATTGTGGTACTTACCTGATGATGTAAGTCTGGCTATGATCAGGCAATGTGTTGCTAGAAGACACTAATCAGTTTGTACTATAAAGATAATATCCATGTTCTCCTACCATAATTGTTGTTCTGTACTGTGCTTGCACTGCATGTAGTCTCTGCGATGTTAAAGCAGAATGTCTCTTTAAGTACTGTTGAAACACACTACATCTTCCTCAACTTATATGCTTCTAGTCACACTGCTCAACCTATATATTAGGGACCCATCAGTAATTAAACAAGTTTCACAAAGATTCCACCTGTTTTTCTTACTGACGAGAAGCTGTTGAGTTCATAGGACCTAGAGTTTAAAACATTTCAAGATTCACTTAGTGGTCTGTAGTCTTTGTAAGTAAACACAGCTATGTAACATATAATGTTCTTAAGCTGTATTTATATTCATCATTAGAAGACACTGGTACAAATGCATTTATTTATTTTTGTTGAGCTTTCACTATGAGTGGATGAATTGCAATTTGCTGATGTGATAAATTCCAGTGTACAGCTCCCAGAAAAAAATCCCCAAACCCACTGTGTACCCCATCCACCCCCAAATAATATAATTAATGGTATGGTTGCACTGTCAGGTTGGCCGCAGTGGTACAGTGGTTAGCTTTGTCTCCTCAGAGCAAGAGGTTCTCCGGTTTGATTATTGGATGGAGTGCCTTCTGTGCAGAGTCTGCATGTCCTTTCTGAGATCACGAGTTTTCTCCAGATGCTCCAATTTCCTCCCACATTCCAAAGACATGCAGTAGGTGGATTGGACACTCTAAATTGGCTGTAGGTGTAAGTGAGTGGCATGGATGAAGTACCGTGGCAGGACTAACCACCCAGTGGTGTAAACCTTGGTTTGAGATGATTGTCACTGTTGAAGTAACACTCCAACCCCATCTACAAAATGGGAAAAAGGTGATGTGGATGTATGGATGGATGCACTGTCAGGGAAAAGGGAACAAACACCAGCAAATGGCACTTAGTGTCTGCATGATTCCCTGACAATGCCTCTCAGTGGAGATGTCAGCATTTTTAGGAAATCAAATTTTGGAGAGTTGAGGCTCAGGGAGTCATGATTCGTCCAGCAGTAGTGTATCCTTTTGTTGACTGGGTTGGTCACAATAGGCTTACAGCCTATTTGCAGAGGAGACCAAAGGCAGTATTTAAACACAGTGGGGAAAAGTTTGACAGAGCACCGTTAAGGAAGTTAGGAAGGAACAAAGGGTTGTTTTAAACAAGGTTATTGGTATGAAGAAATTCATAAAAGATATTAAGGGCTTTAGATTGGGAAATTCCCCAGGTAAGGCTAGCTTACCTGGTTATTATTATTATTATTATTATTATTATTATTATTATTATTATTATTATTAATGTTATTGTTATGTTAGTTTAGTGTAGGTATTACAAAATGTAGAGGACTGGCAAGTAAAGTGCACAGGAAGGGGCTTTACATGGTTTATTGGGGGAACATCTGTGATACTGTTTCAAAATTCACCTGAAAATAGAAAGGGAGTTAAAGAGGATGCATTTTAATTGAACACCAGTTTTAATGTTGCATTATGCTTATTAAAACGTGTCTAACATATTACAATAAACAAGAATAGATATATAGGTAGATGGAAAAAGTTCTGGGAGATGATAGAAAGGTGATTTTACTAGATGATTTGTGGTCGGTGAAAAAAATCATGGATATAGTAGAAAGGGGAATGGAGAAAGTGTTTCAGTTTGTAGTTCAGATCACATTATTCTGTTGTGTGTTAAGAGAGAGACTATGAGTTAGGAACAAAGTTTGTTTAGTAGATATTGACTGTATGCAGGAATTCTTAACTAAGTCCAAGGTGCATGGACGTACCAGTGGAAGGATTTCTATGAAAGTAAGAGTAAAGCAAGTCAGCCCCTATTCATATTTTGCTTTGACTAAGCATGAATAGGATGGTGTGTAAAGAGGTTTGGGACTAGGTAAGGGGTGAGTACTGGAGAAGGTGTTATTTTCTTTTGGGTTTAATCTTATGTATATGATGTGTTGTTGTTTGTGAATAATGATGAATGGGGAGTGCTCTGTGGTTTTAACAAAGCATGGGATGACTTGGCTTATGGATGAATAAATAGAATAAATGTCTTGGTGGGATGATAGGAATACAAGGGATTATCTTTAATAATTTAAAGTAGAGAAGCTTTAGGTATAGGATCATAGGATCACAGGAGGTTACTAGGCTATTGACCTGGAGGTCATTTCAACCCTAGCTATTTCATCCCAGTGTCATACCATAGATACTCTAATCAATGCCCAGGATTGTATTTAATAATGACTGCCCATGTCCAGGAAGGTTGTGGGCACTATCCCCAGTATGAATTTACGGTGACCCATCCATTTGTCCAGGTTTCTTTTGAATGGTGTCATAGAGATGCTCTGCTTCACTTGAATATTCCAAAGATGCGGCAGTCACAGGGAGACAAATCTGGCCCTCCACTATGTCACAAGTTCAAGTTCAAGTCACAGGCCATATTTAGGCCCCTGGAACAAGTAGCTTTAATACTGTTTGATTTACAGATGTGCAGCAAATTCATTAAGTTTAGGTCGGAGATTGCTCTGTAAGCCAGCCATAAGTCTCCCCTAAGAAGTCTATACAATACAGAGTGTAGTGACAGGGACTTTAGTCAGTCTGTGTAAGGCAAGTGCTGGAGTGCCTTTATCTCCTTTGTTAGAAACCTCCGACATCTCTAAAATTGCTGCAGGTCCTTTGTACAGTACATGCCAAAAGGGGCATTGTACTCAATTATGGGCCTGATTAGTGATGATTATAAGGGGTTATAACCTCCTTTGCTCTAGAAGCTATGCCTTTGCTAATAAAGTGTGCTACATAGAAAGTCTTCTTTACTGCAGTAGACACATGGTGGTCAAAGTTAAGGTCACAGTCTACTTGTGATCCCAGATCCCTTACCACTCCGGAGGTATATAGGGTACTGTTGTTAATCTGATAGTGTGAAGGGAAATTGTTTTTACTGAAAGGAATGATGATCCATTTCTTTGAATTCAGTATGAGACAATAACTAAGACAACAGCTGCTGGTCTGCTTAAGACCCTCCTGAGGTATACCAACATCATTTGGGGATTTGATAATTGCACCCAGTTTGCAGTTGTCCACAAAACTGGTCAGCCAAAGCCCCTTAGTTTTAGCCTGAACTTATGAAAAGTATATACCAAACAGTAGGAGGCACTGACCCTTGCGGCATCCAGCTGGTGACAGGTCTGCTGGTTGATACTTGATAGTGTATGACTGGTTAGTGAGCCGGTTGGCAGCCCATCTTACAACAAAGGAGTTTACATTCAGTTTGCTAAGTTTATCAGTAATGCCTGAGTGTGGGATTGTGTCAAAGGCCTTGGCCAAGTTGAGGTATTCTGTGTGCACAGATTTGCTCTCGTCAGTGGCCCTGGTCACATCTTTGAAGAAATCCACCAGGTTTAACAGGCAGGATCTTCCCTTGACAAAGCTGAATTGGGTCAGATCCAGGGTTTGGAGGTGGCCTTACAGATGAGACTGGTCAGACTTATGGGTCTAAAATTCCCCGGGTCTGTTGCTAAGCCACCTTTGTGGAGGGCAGTAACTGTTGCTGTTCTCCATTCTGCAGAAACATAGCCTATGGTTAGGCTGGGATTGAATAGGGTACTTAATGGTAATGCTAGTTCATGTTTTAGTTTGTTTAGAAAACAGCCTGGGATGCCGTCTGGTCCCATAGGAGCTGTGCTTTTTGCCTTAGACAAGGCTTTAATGACCTGCTCTTCAGATATGTAGGGGGGGAGTTGGGGGCAAGGTGTGTGATAAGTTTGGAAAGGATAAGGGAGTGAAATTTTCCCCATATCTGTCCACCATTAGTCACTAGTTCGGCACATGCTTGGGTTCTACCTTTTAGGCTGGGTATGTAACTGTAAAAGGCCTCATGGTTATCTTTGGCTGTAATTGCTAAGTTTTTCTCAAAGTTACCCTTAGAGGATTTGACATGTTGTCTTATTTGCCTGTTGAGGCTGAGGAGGATGCTTTTTCATTATTGGGGCCTCGCCGTAGTTTTCCTAGACAGCAAATTTTTGCATTTGTTGTGAAGTTTGTAGATGCTGGATGTCCACCAGGGTGGCTTGTTTTTACTTGAGGCTCTGGATTGATTCTCACTGGAACAGTTGATTCTATATACTTATACAAGTGATTGTACAGGGCTTTAGTGTAAGCTTTGGTGTAGTTATCACTTCCAGCTAGGGGTGGGGCCTGGAAAGCATTTATACCTTCCATAGGAGGGTATAGTTTGCCTTGGTGAATTTTTTTAGTCTGACGTCACCCATTTTGAGTTCTGGTGTCACTGCCAGTTTGAAGGCAACTGATTTGTGGTCAGATTTAACTAATGAGGGTCCAGCATTCATGGTGGTGCATCTGTTTGCCATGTTAGTGTGGACCAGATCTAGTCTGTTTGTTCCTCTAGTTGTGGTTTGAACAATTTGTTGCAGGGCATTTGAGTTAACAAAGTCAAGGAACTTTTGTGCTAGTAAGTTATGGCTACAGTAGGTTTCCTTGTTGATAATGGGATAATTGTAATCCCCCATGACCAGAGTATTTGCCTATATTTGGATTGACTCCAGTTTGGTGAAGTAGGACTCGTGCGCATCATGATCCATGGAGAGGGATCTATAACTTGCTATGACTTGAATGGGGGTCTTACCCACAGTAATCTGAACTTGGAGAAACTCAATGGAGTTGTCCTGTTTAATTAGTCGGGAGGTGAATTTATCTGTAATATACGTAGAAACGCTGCCTCCTTTAATTCTCACGCATTCATTTTGCAGTCTGAAGGTGTGGAAGGCATTGTAGCCTTGCAAGGCTGGGGTACTTTCTAAGGCCTTGAACCAGGTTTCTGTGCCTGCACAGACATCTACATCCTCCAGTGATAGGAGTGCTTCCAGGATGTGCAGTTTTTGGTTTAAGCTTCTAGCATTTAGCAGCATAACACTTATTTTGTTATGAGTGGCAAATTTCACATTGGTAATTTTGTGTTTGAGACCTTGCCTAAAAAAGGCAATATGGGAGAGGCAAGAGCCTTTGCCAGCAGCCAAAAACCTAGGGGTGCCAGTGCAAACCATCTCTGTCAAAGCAGAGAGGATTGTCGACCATGTCATCCCAGGCTGACAGAAACTGGATCCTTTTGGAATGACACCAAAAACTAAGCCAATTATTTAAATCGATCATTTTTTGTTTATACTGTGGCATCATTCTAGGTGAGGGTAATATGCTGCTCAAGGCTAGGGACATACCAGCCTGGGATATGTCTCTCTTCATGTAGTCCAGTGAGATAAATCTCAGGTTGTTCACTCCAGCATGAGCTATGACAGAGTTGTAATGGTAGTTGTTGCCAAGAGACCCAAGTGCATGCATGACCTGATGAATCCTGGCACTGGACAGGCAACTGACTGTGACTTTCTCCTTATCTAACCTAGTGAATGGGATATCCATGTGCCTCATTATGGATTCTCTAATGACAAGAAAATTTGGTTTATGAGTGTTACACCTTAAGGGCTTGGTAGGTGAGACACTGATGTTGGTATGTGTCTTGGGTGCTGCGGGAACTGTGTCAGTTGTAGCAGTTTTGTGTATTCGAGGTCTCTGGTGTTGCAGTAATTTTCTGAGAGATCCTACACATGTGTTGATTTATGTGTATGAGTAGTGGAACTATGTGCATGAGTAGGGGTGGGTGAGTTGACAACTTCTACACTGTCACTGCTTCGAGTGCTAGAGAGCAGGGATTCAAGATAGTGTGAGATCCAACCATAATAGCACTCTCAGAGGTAAGTGTTGTGAAGCTCAGGTATAAGGAAAGGGATTTTTTTTGGCCCCTGAAAATCTTCCCTCTTACTCTTGGTGGACCACTCTCTTTTGGAAACTTGACTGTGAATTGTATGTGCACGATGTAGTATTTTCTACTAAACGGCATTGAATCACTTCACCGAAAAAGAAGAGTATGAGGCATTATACAGATTACACAGAGTTGACCTGTGTTTATTTTTCATTGTACCTTCTAAATCAGTTCTCCTTCTCTAAGTCTTCTTCTTCTTTCGGCTTTTCCCGGTTAGGGGTCGCCACAGCGGATCACCTGTCCGCTCATAAGTAACTTATTTAAATTAGGGCAGTTATTTAAAACTGTCCCTGACTTTTGCCTTAATTGCTGTCTGTGTGACAGCACTCACTAAGTGCCTTACTGGCTTTCAAACCCAATAAAACACTTTGGCTTTTTTTTGTAACAATTGTACATGGGGTAGATAAAGCTCCATGCACTACAAAGAGTTATGATCAGGTCTCACGAATCCCAAGGTGAATTTCTTGGCATCCATGTCTCAGAACACATAATAATGTGGTTATGACCAGAGACCCAGTCATAACCATCTATATTACAACCAAAGGGTTGGGAATAACAGGAATTTACAACCCTAGAGGATCTGCCTGATTACTACATTTCAGCTACATGATTCAGTACAAAGCAGGTTCAGAAAATGTTTCTGCTGACTGCTGATCCCAATCGCCTTTAGCACTTGCTAACAATGCACCTCAAGATGATGTAAAAGTAGTTGCTTTTACTCAGACACTTCCATTGACCATTACAGATGAAGAATTCAAGATGTCCTATAGCTCTAGTTCAAGTAGCTGCTGCAACTTTCTACAAAGAACATGAACAGCTTTAGAAAGGACCTTAAGTTCAAATTTGCATGCATCCTGCAAAGTCTAACTCAATGTAACCGTAGTTGATAGCTACATAATTCAAGACTCTTCACTTGGTGGCACCAAGTGGTCAGTAAGAAAAAAATATACAGTTTGCACATGAGTGTTACCAAGGAGCAGTATGGGCAAAACATAGAATGCAAGATTTATACCGGTAGCCTGAAATGAACAGGTGAGTGGGAGAAACTATATGCACATGTTTAACATGATAATGTTATGATAGAACATCTGTTATACTTAAACCACACAGTCAAACAATGTGTTCCAGATTCAGCATGGGAAAGATTGATACTGAAGGTCTTTTTCTGATGCACCCTTGGATTGTTATTTTTCATTACTTCAATGTATTACTGTAGCAAATGGACAAAGATTATGTTCATTTCAAAATTTACAGCTGCTATACCCTGGTCCTACTAACTGTAACCGAGGTGACAAGTTTTCGACTGGCGACATGATCACTGTAGGGGTCATACCAGGTGAATGGGAGTGAGTGGTCTTTGTTGGATCATCCATCCTGGAGAAAGGAAGTGAGGCAGCTCTGGTTCACCATTTGCATGTCATCCAGAGTGAGTGCTAAATATTGCTCTTTCAGAGTACAAGCTTGACAGACACTGTTATTGGCACAGCTGTGAGCTCAGGTAAGGTAGAACAGATGGTTCCACATGCACTGCAGTGGTAACAGAGCTCACAGAGCTCCCTTAGTGTATATGGATACAATGAGGAAGAAAGTCTAGGCTGTTTCACCTGAATCTCCGGGGGGGGGGGGGGTAGGTGGAACATGTGGGTCGATTAGGATCTCCAGGCAGGAATGAGTGGATCACTGGACTCTTGCCAAGATTGGGGATGCTTGGCCCTCACCTTTTACAGAACAAATAACCATATTAAGTTTAAGGTAGAAGAGTCAGCAGCCAGATCCAGCAGAGGTAGGGGGAATAAAACGTTACATTTTCTTCAAATATTAGTTCTCTTTCTACAGTTGTCTGCAGAAAGGGTAATTCAAAATAACTTAACTGCCCTTCAACAACTGTATCAAGTCATCTCCCAATTAATGGGACATATTTAATGCCCGGTCCTTTGGTTACCTTGTCACTAATGTTAGTCAAAAAGTTTTAGAACACCCCCTTTCCTCAAACATACTCAATAAATTATCTCTCTTTCTCTTTAATAAAAATGTTTCAGAATCACAAAACATCTTGGCTATTCTGACCCAAGAGCAATTGCATGAGAGTTCAATGACCAAAAACAAATTTTCCAAGCCATGGCTATTGAATTTAATGCATTATCAAACAATATAAGGACTATCATTTCTAGAAAATGGAAGTTATGAAAAGTAATTACAAACTATTTTGAGTTGTAGGTGAAAAGCCATTTTTTTTTTTTATAAGGAAAGGAAAGTATTTAGAATCTTTTGAAAATTGAATTAAGACAAAGAATAAAAGGAAGTAGTAGCCCTCTCTGGAAAGGTACAAAAAATGAGAGTGTTGTAGTCAATGGCGATAAATATATATATATATATATATATATATATATATATATATATAAATATATATATATATATATATATATATATATATATATATATATATATATATATATATGTGTGTGTGTGTGTGTGTGTGTGTGTGTGTGTGAGAAAATGCAGTTATTGGAGGAGTTCCATCTTATGGGAACTGTGCAAACAAAGGCTTGGTTTACTTAGCTGTGTATGATATTTGTAAAGCATACTTTGTGGGGAAAGCAGAGTGGAAAGTTTGCAAAAGGATCTATGATTATCTTAACGATTTAAAAAACAACAAGAGGAACAATGCCCTTTTTAGGCATTCCCTTACTTGTATTGACTTTAATAAGTTTTGTTTTGCAGTTCTAGAGATTGCACTAGCAGAGTTTAGGAGAGGTCCATGGGAAGATTGTACAGTGTATAAGGAATTATTATGGCAGCTGATGTTGAACATAGCAACTGCTTTGGGATTAAATGGCAGCACATCTCTATTGAGTGTTTTAAAACTTCATTCTGCAAAATTATAATAAGACTTTTTCCTGTTACTTTAAAAATGTCTGATTTTACAATCATTTTATGTGTGTGTGTGTGTGTGTGTGTGTGTGTGTGTGTGTGTGTGTGTGTGTGTGTGTGTGTGTGTGTGTGTAAAATTTCGTTATTTATATATGTATAATATTCATTTTTATAATGATTATATTATTTATAAAGGCATTACAATGTTTTTACATATAACACATCATTTATAGTTTTTATAATTTACAAAGTTATATGCCAACAGAGGTTCTTACATCAATATGCTATGTACTTTGTGATGTATCAGAATGTTGATAGTCACAGAATAAATGTATGTACCATTTTCAGTTACTGCTCCTTATATTTATGAAAAGAGTTTTGGATGTATAATGTATAGCACTATATTGTAGGTGTTAGTTTAAACATCTTCCATCCTGAATTACCTATAAGCCTCATACTGCGTTCCAGTGCACAGGGAATTGTGGGTACAAGGAGTGCTTGGTGAATCACTAGATGCCAAGCATCATCAGAGTGTAGCAGCATATACTTGCAGCAGCTTGTAATAAGCAGAGACTGTACTATGTCTGCTGTCCAATAGAGGCAGGGCTTTTAACAAGCAAAAAGTATATATCCTAACCTCCCCCAGAATGGAAGATGCTACCTCTGCCTCTTGCCTCCCTCTTTTTTTTGTACTCTGATATCAGGAGCAAGGAAGAATGTATTTACAAACTCGGGGCATGACTTGCTGACTGATGAGGGGAAAGGGAATGCTTACCAGAAAGAATAATAAAAAAAATATAATTCTCAGCATACATTCTTCAGGTCATTTGGTTGAATCAAGATATACATGTATAAAAAATCTGTAGCTATGTGCCAATACATGCTAATGGTAGTACACTGGCAGTCTTGTTTTACAATGCATCCTTGATGGCATACCTGTGCAGTACAAATAGGCTATACAGAAAGCTAATGTATGCCTAACTGCACTGAAACTTTGTCTAGTGCAAACAGAATCAGCAGTTTACAGTACCCAAAAGAATGCTGTGCACCCACATTCCCTTTAGAAATCGGAAGGATAAGTTGTTTTACTTACAGTCATTGCATGATTCAGTAGGTCCCAGCCCCCTCCATTATCCCAAAATGGATAAAGTAGAAATCAGATGGTTAACAAATGAATGGCTCAAGCTTGAATCACCTGTCATGGTACCTCTATCCTAACCTGTACCTATGATTTTGAGGTTGTGGTTCTTAGAGCTAGCTTTTCTCTGTTATCATTTTGCACAAATTTCAACAGCTAACATCTGGACCTAGCTGTCTGTTGTCTCCAGTCACTCCACCACTCTAATAACTGACATGAGCTAGTAGCTGGTGGCAGTCACAGAATCATACATACTCACTCCGCACAGATGTTCTCAGTGCAGAAACACATTATTTAAATGGTCAGTGACCTTTGTCAGATTGGTCACAGAGGTGTTCTCATTGCAAGAACACATTATTTAAATGAGCAGTGTCCTTTGTCAGATTAGTCACAGAGGTGTTCTCAGTGCAAGAACAAATTATATAAATGGTCAGTGCCCTTTGCTGGATTGGTCACAGAGGTGTTTTCAGTGCAGGAACACATTATTTAAATGGTCAGTGCCGTTTGTCAGATTGGTCACAGAGGTGTTTTCAGTGCAGGAACACATTATTTAAATGGTCAGTGCCGTTTGTCAGATTGGTCACAGAGGTGTTCTCAGTGCAGGAACACATTATTTAAATGGTCGGTGTCCTTTGCCAGATTGGTAGTAGTTTTCCTTTACACCAGTAATCCTGTAGAACACTGCAGAATCATTAAATATGTGTTTACCTCACTGTTGGCTGAATTAAGTAGGAAAGCAAAAAATAAATAAATAAACAACACTAATATACAGTCCTCTGAAATGCTGATGTATTTATATCAGTAGGAGGCTACAAATGAAGTAGGAGTGTGTGGGACAACTAACTTACTTAATGCAGTGTAAACTAGCTGGGCAAAATGGAACTTTTTGTTTTAATGCAGTTTCTTATTAACACCTGGCATGACCTGCCAGGGCCCAATCAGACATGGAGACCTGGGCCACATCTCTGGCAGCATCAGTGTTAATCTGGACCTACTGATACCAGTGTACTTATGACATAATAAGGGACAGACTATTGTAAAATGGAGATGACAGTAAACATTAACATGGGGTTGGGAGCTTATTAAAAAGGTGGACAAAGTGTGAGAAGGCTTTAAAAGAAGGAAAATTGGAAGGCAATGGAGAAGAAGCTGAGAAGAAAAAGAAAATCTGAAAGAAGAAAATAGGTGTTGACAATACATAATGTAAGAGAATCAATTAAGGTAAGAGGAAAGTGTAAAATGAAATGGAGAAGAAGAGTGAAGCGGTGAAAGGAGGAGGAGGAGCAGGAGGAAGCTAAATAAAAATCTTCCAGAGGTTACAAGCACTAAAGCAGAACCAGAAAGAGAACACGTTAATGAAGTAATGCAAGAAAAGAACTTATTCAGTATGTGGATGAAAGATAGAGTCTGGAGAATCACAACACACTTAACTGTGTTAGACAAAGAGAATAAAATAAAGAAAAAAATGTTGAAAAAAATAATTAATTCTGTGCAGCTATTAATACAAGTGAAAAGGAAAATATCTTACCAGTAATGGGGCAGACATAGTGCAGAATGAGGAAATGGGCAGATGAAGTGATTGGAAGCACTGACAATGTGCTAATGATTTTACAGGAGGCTAACGTGGATACATACCAAGAATCCTCAGAAATCTGGTCAGTATGTGGTAGGTCATCGCTCTGGACAGATTAATAAATCTACAGCTATGACAATAATCATAAAGCTTTTACAGTGTTTACAGTTTATAAAGAAGGAACAAAAACAATCCCGGTAACTGTATTCTAATAAGCTTGACCTTAGTAGTTGAAAAGATCGCAGAAAAGGTTTTGGGGAAAGCACGGGTAATTTCTTAAAAGGAAGTCATATTAAGGACAGCAGACAACACTTTGTTCATGACTAGAAGAGCATGCAAGATTGATTTATATGCTGTTAATATCAGCTAAGAAAGTGAGGAGAAATCCTGCTATATAACATACTTGTATTTCAGCAAGATATCTGGTTCTGTTCCACACAGGAGGTTTTAAGCAAACTGAAAGGATGATTGGATAGCAGATAAATGGTTAACTGAATAAAATAATAAGTTAGGAGAAAGAATAAAATGAGAGATAAAGATATACTGTCAAATAAAAGACTGCTTAGAAATATGTACTACAAGGATCAGCTCTGGTGTCTATGCTTTTTATGTACTCATATTTATTGTGGCACTGGGCAATGATAAAAATTCTTCCACTTACAGTTGACACCAAGTTAAATCACCATGTTGGCAATAATGAGCAACTGATATGGAGATTTTAAATATAACACAACACTGACTAAAAGGCAGCAGTTAAAATTAAAATGGATAAAAACTGTAGCATTATGCATTGCTGTAGCAATATTCATGCTTAGTTTAGAAGCTTGGGAAATACCAGTTCATGTGAATAAAGCAAAGAGTAATAATTTCTGATGGAATAAATAAGCAGAAGTATGTAAAAGCCGTTAGTCAAGGATAACAAAATGTTACGTGTTTCTTAAAGAGATATAAGTCATACTGATTAGGATGTAAGTGGTCCTCTTTTGGCCATCTGGAAAATGACAGCTGAAGCTCAATGAACACATCTGGAGACCATTCAGAAGAAAAAGCGTTTATGTTAGCAGTGAGAAAGAGAAAGAAAGAAATCCTGCAAGAATGTCAGAAGGGATGCTAAGAGACTTGAATGGTCAGGCATATACTTCTTTAATGATAAAAGAGAAAAGGAAGATTATTATCTGGATACACAAAATTATAAAGAGATGCTGTGAAGAATCAGATTCAGAAAGAAATGATAAGAAGGAGTGGAAGAAACTTGATTTTCAAACAAAGAGAAAAAAAAAATAGATTACATATAAGGAAATACTGTTTCATGGAAAGAGCTATTGTTGATTATAGCTGGCTTCCAGAATGGATAGCACATGGCAGAGAAAAGGGGGAGTTAGAAAGGGAAATGCAACTTTTGGTAAAGTAGACAGCATTTAGTCTTATTTGCTAACATTTCATTCATTGCACTATGTTATGTTATGTTATGTTATGTTATGTTATGTTATGTTATGTTATGTTATGTTATGTTAGAGAATGGGCGACCTGTACATTGTCATCCTGACTGGAGAACAAATGTTCAACAGCAGGGTATTAATGTACAGCTAATGCCACTGAAAAACAAGTCCGCTGCTGATGTGAAGCTTTGACAGTAAAAAGCTAACAACCACCATTTTCTTATGCTTGCGTAACAGCATTTTTCTGTTTTGCTAGTGTAAAAGGAAAATAAAAAGTCAACTATATTTTAAAAGAGAAAGAAAGAACATTGTGTGTGTGTGTGTGTGTGTGTGTGTGTGTGTGTGTGTGTGTGTGTGTGTGTGTGTGTGTGTGTGTGTGTGTGTGTGTGTGTGCATGCATTTGCTTATGTACCTGTGTGTGTGCTTCTCTGTGTTTGCATATGTATTTGTGTGTGTGCTTGTGCATGTGCACGTGTGTGTCCTTGCATGTGGTTCTACTGTGAAATGTTGACTTCCTAAAAGCTGACGTGTCAGAAGGATAAAAAAAATGCCCAAAAGTATAAAAGGCAACAGCAATTCTTTTATCTGTTTTTTTGCAAGGGTGGCAAGTCTTCCATAGCCCCCCAAACGTATGCATACAACTTGAAAAAGGTAGAAATCTCCTAAACAAGTGAATCATTGCAGGCGCACAATTAGAAATCACACCGGCAATGAGTTCCTATTTGAAACAGCATTCAGAATTATGCTGTTCATCTTTTTCTTAAGCGACCTACTGAAGCTAGAGCAATTTCACCTGGAGCTATTATAGTGGAGCCCCTGCATGCATGTGAGAGATGGAGAGAGAGAGAAATAAAAGAGAGAAAGAGGGATAGAAACAATATTAACTGCAACAGGCAGTCCAACAGCGTCAGTAGAAGAACAAAACTCTTTAAGTCATGCATTAGTGAAGGACCTTAGTCCTTGTGGTGTGTGTCCTTGCATGCGTGTAAGAGATGGAGAGAGAGCGTGAATGAAAAAGAGAGAGAGACAGAGGTACAGAGGCAACTTTGAATGCAACAGGCAGTTCATCAGTACTGGGTGTCTTAAAATCTTAATGTCTAGCATTATAGCATTACAGACTGAGTTACTCTTCATTGATTTTCCAGGAATTGTGTGTGTGTGTGTGTGTGTGTGTGTGTGTGTGTGTGTGTGTGTGTGTGTGTGTGTGTGTGTGTGTGTGTGTGTGTGTGTGTGCACAACAAATACTTAGTCAACTTATACCTTGAATGCAAAATACTTCCTGCAAAAACAATTACCAATACTACAGCAAGTTTAAAACATTAGGTGGAGGAACTACTTTCATCAAAAATATAAAAAAAAATAGTAAATCCAAAACAATGTAACAGATAGCCAATTTTCTAAGCATAACAATGCCTACGTTGTGTGTAGCATTCTGAAAATAACTCCCTTCCAGGGGTGTAGAGACCCTCTTCCTGTAGTGTCAGGCATCAGAACACCTCTGGGTATGAGTTATTTACACAATAACACACTCCCTGTCGAGCATTATTGCTTGGTTATTTTATGTTATATTCTGTTATGTCAAGTTAACATGTTATGTTATAGTGCGTCATTTCATGTCATGTTATGTTATGGAATTATGTACTGAAACCATCAGGGTCTGACATGTGCCATCTTTCTTTTATTACACCCTTTATGTAGTAATTCAAGGTACATTCGTCGTAGCCGCCTAACGTCTTACCTCAGTATAATTAATCATGTACCTAATATGTAGACTCCCTTCTTTTTTCCATTCCAGTTTCTTTCCCTTACTCCTTTTCTTACTCTTAACATCTCCTCTATCCTCTGCCAGATTTTGCATCACTAGTTTTCTCTTTAATTATCTTTTGTCTTCATCTTCCTGTCCCTTCTTTTGACCCCCTCCCATCCCAGTGGATCTGCGTATCCATCTTCTTATTTCCTGTTCTGGAAACTAACAGTCCTTCATCTTCATTATACTATATTTCACCTTCAGTTCAGTCCTCTCTTATAACCTTCTTACTTTTTCTGTATTTTTATCCTCTCCAGTAAGGCTCAGATTCAGAAATTTGCCACTGGAGCTCAGTAATCCCCAATTGCCAAGCTTGAATGTTCACATTAGCTGAATTGAAGCAGTTCAAAAAGTGGGCTTTGACTGGAAATATTATGAATAATTAATGAGGCACACAGCTAACAGTCACATGACATTCAGTGAGTCATCACACCTAATAAATTGATGTTACTATGATAATCGGAGGTGGCATTGGCAGAGCAGCTTGGTAGATCACCAATTATATATTGACTTCCAAAGTAAATTCTGCATGGATCATGGAATATCCCATGTAGCAGCAGAGGGCAGCTTTAGCAACAGGCTAGAAATTACACAAAACAGTTTTATAGCTCATGGATAATCTCATAGTGTTCTGCTAAGTCCCTGGGTTGTGATCCTTTTAGCTCAACTTTGCAAAATGTGTTTTTTTTGGATTTCAGTTATGTCTACCAGGGGTCAGTGACCATAATCGGCCTGTGTTGATTTACATGCTGCTTATATTCAGTAACGCCAGTCCATTTATTTTCACTCAGCTGCAGCTACGCTATGCTGTTAAAACTGCTTTCTGAAGAGAAAACTAAGTCTTTCTAGTAATTTACGTCTGTATGCTTTTATTCTGTACATTGTATTGTCTTTAAAGTCTGAGACACTTCTTCCTCTGTCTCTCCTAATAACCATGTGCTTGGGCCTGAAAAAACTTTCAGTCTTGCTACCAGAAACTGTTTCCTTAAGTCAGACTTCTCAGTGTGTTGATTTACCCTATGCTACAACATATTTTGCATCTTTTACTTTGACTACAACATGAAACTGCCTATTTAATGTAATTATTTGCAATACTGCACTTAGGGCAGTCCACTCAAATCACTTTGGGGAATGAAGCATAAAATTAACCTATATAAACTGTTTGGGAGTTACCTATGCATAAAAGTGAAATGGATGACTAGTAAAGGATTGAAGACATTTAATGTTTCATTTGAAGGCTGTTAAGCATTTAAATTTTCCTTGGCTGAGAATGCTACCTTACTTAATATGGATCGGTTTGAATACGTTTGCAATTCATGCATTCTGTGGATTGCTTACTACATCTGTCTCTTACTCCTTCAAAGTCAGAGTTTCAGGACGTCAGCCTCTGCCTTGCTTGGAAGAAGGAGCAGGTTGTATATTTTTCACTACATTGTTTCAGCTGTTGCATCAGATAGCCCTGAAATGATAGGAACAATGAAGTTGAAATAACTTTCTCTGGATATAGGATTGCATATAGCTACATGCAGGGATACACTTATACAAACAAAATGAAAAGCTGTGCTTTTCCCCTCTATTGAGAGCACAATATCTCTGTGGCAGACTAAAGTAGCATACTATGTTTTCTCCAGCTACTTAATGCAACTCCATGAAGATATCTTTGGAATTAACAATGACAGCTGTGAAACTAATGAAATGGTTTAGAGGAAATTGCGTCTTCATCTTAAAGTGTTTGAAACAGATTGAATACTTATCTTTTGTACCACAGAATATAGTGTCTATAAAGCTGTGATGCATTTTACTTCCAGTCTTTCTTTTTATTTGAGTCCCACTTATTTACTGAATTCTTTGCAATTATACATTTTCCCTACCCAATATGCTGGCTAAACTTTTGACATGTGATGTCAAGGTAGGGTTAGTTTAGAGATGTGCCCATAACCTTTAATGGCCGCATGTCGTATGTGTGGCACCTTCATTGAACTTTATGGATCCATTCCACACTAGCCTTACCCTGATGTCATTTCAGATTCTGTGGATTTTTTGGTGCGCGGCTCAATAAATAATTGATGAACCATCTATAAAAAATGACCTCAATATATTAGGAGCGGCAGGGAGGGAAATGCAGTATGACACTTAAAATACTAAATGCCGCAATACATAAAAATTCTAGTGAATAGCTTGAAGTAACTACATCCCTGTCCAGCACTTAACACTTCATTATGCATCATTCTTCCTTTTCTGCACTTAGCAGTAATTGTGGTTGTTGTCTAGGCATATTTACATATAAAAGTATAAGATTTTAGACTTGCTAAAACTATAACTTAGCAGTTGCAGTCATGCAATCATGTAAATTTAGTTTGTATCATTTATTCCGCATTCATTGTACTGATAATACACACCGCACTCTGTCCCTAATCCGATCAGGAGTTCTAAAGAAGATTATAAATAACCATTTTAATTGGCGCCATTTTCAAATTTTCCAAATCCACAGTGAATTAGTAGTGCCACAGACCCCTCCAGTAGCATGCTCACTGGGTAAGTAAATGTCATATCTAATGTACTGTTGTATGCTGAGCTTGATGTTCCACTGTTAAATTACTGTTAAATCTTAAGTTGTTGTCTATGTAATTGTAATGGTTCTGGGTGAATGTTGGTATATGTGGTATTTGCAGCTCCTTCATTCTGGGTCTTACTACTTAATGCTGGCAGCATGTCTTTATTTAGAGTGGCGTTTACTTAATATAGCACACTGCTTCTTTATTTAACAGTAGCCCCGTAGCTCTGTTTTAGTACTAGTTTATAGGTTAACTTGCCAGACTGCTACCACATATTTAGCATTTCAATGACTGCATACTGTTGTTTTGAGCTCATACACCACTGATAGTTAAGCAAGCTGTAGAACCATAACTGCCTTATAAATAGTGCCTCCTGCTGGCAGATATGTTTGCAATTACTGTATACAGTATGTGTTTTTTGGTCAAATGTTATGTTTACTTTAAGTGAACAGAAACAAGTAGCCACGTAAATAGAAGTATTTTTACATGCTACTGTCTCATACTGTCTGTACTTATATTTCTTTTATGTTTCTACTTCCCATTCCTAATTAAGATTTAAGTGTGTGCATTTGACTCGTTCTGCAGATTCCATTAGTTAGTTACTGCACTATCCATTTTTTTTCTTTTCTTTAACTTTTGTTAAATGTACTATCTAGCCATAGCAGTATAGCTTTCCTCCATTCCCCTCCTAATTGTATTACAACTAAGCAATACTTTTTGTCTCCAGTTTTGCACCCCAAATCCTATCCTCCTAGCAGTCAACCTATTACTGTGACACAGCAGCCAGAAATGTCCCTAAGCGCTGTTGTGCTTTGCAATGGGAACAATCTAAGATCTAAGCAAAAACTTTACAGAAAATCAGAAGTGTAGGTCTAAATGTATACTTATAATAATTATGTAATAATTATTGTAAGCCTACTACCCGAGTGGACACACTACTGGACCCATTCTCCCCACTAATTTGGCTTTACCTCTACTAGCTGTCTGCTCTACAGAACCTGCCCAAAAATAATAAAATAATAACAGTCTCATAGCTCCTAGCTCCTTTCCCACTTGCACTCTGGTTAGACCAACTGGAGCTTTCAGGCACCTGGCCAAACCTACAGCTGCTAGACTGCCTACCTTCCCATAATTACTGTGTCCATATAAAGTAAACTACAAACAGGGCAGAAACAGCAGACACATTATTACACTGACCTCCTGTTACACAGTAAACTGATTGTCTCTTGCATGCTACTTTTACTCCACATCATCGTTCAACCCACTCTGTTTGCCCTCGCTTCACTCAGGCTCACTCCGGTCCCATACCCTACCCCCATTCCCACCCACCCCCATTCTTCCTAAACTTATAGTTAGCCTAGTCACGCCCCCATCCAATCATCCAGTCTCTTCCTCTCCTCATCTTTCTCCCCATCCACTTCCCTCCAATCCCTCAACCACTACCTACTGTCCAACTACACATGCGTCCCTCTCCTGCACTCCACAATATCTCTCCTTTGCTCATAAACGTAATACTCTCTCTCTTATCCTTCTACCTCCTCTACTATGTTTGCAAAACACTCTTTGATACCTGTGTTTCCCCTACCTTGTATTCTTTTACTAGCTCACATAGCTACCTCTTAATATACTCTCCGCATCATAAATTACCGCTGTCCAACACACCCATTCAGTTCAAACACCAACCAACCCAACATAAACATACACATTTCACCACAACTGTATAACAACAGTAACACGCTGTCCTTTAATTTCAAATACATTTGCACTAATACACCACCTTTCCCTTCATATAAATAATCCAGACTGCTATCCAAACTCACTCACCCTTTTTCTACATTTGCTAACATAGATTAAACTTTGTGTAGACATACATCCTAACCCAGGCAGCAAGCTTCCCAATCCACTCAGCTTCCCTGTCTCCCCCTCTCCAACAACTAACCCACACACTGAAGACTGCATCAACCTCTTAGACACCCCATATATAAAATATAGAAGTTCTAACCTATTAATTACTAATTTCAACCTAAGAAGCATAATAAATAAACTACATGAATTTCATTCTGCTCTTGCACTCTGCTCACCTGATATAGCTATCGTAACTGAGACCTGGCTACAATCACATATAAAAGATGAAGAAATTTTACCCAAAGGTTACAACATTTTCAGATGAGATAGATTAAAAAAGTGGGGTGGAGGCATTGCTATCATGTTTAAAGATTCCCTCAAGCTAGACCAACAAAACTGCACTCCACCAGACCTTCCCAACTCTAAATTAATAACCTCATGCCTATAACTCAGTTCCCATAAAACTATAACTATAATCTCCATCTACCTTCCCCCTGGAAACAACTTATCCACTATAGAAAACCATCTCTGCTGGGCATCTTCCAACTTCAACCAGGAAACAATAGTCCTAGGAGATTTCAATCTAGACTGACAAACCTGTTCTTCTGATAACCCCTCCAACTTCATCAACCTCTAAAACTTCATTTAGGGTATTAACTCTCCAACCCATATTGACAAACACTCCAAAATACAATCAGTACTAGACTGGATACTAACAAACAAGCCCAAATAGGTCACCTAGCAGGCTATCTTCCAGACACCCCAAGTGGTCATTTACCATCCTTTCTTCACACCCCCAGCAATATCATATACAAGCACATCCATAACAAAAAAACTTCTCCTCCCCCTTATTTAACACACTACATCTACAATGCAACTGGTCACCCTTAAAATCCCTCCAGTTGGATCTCACAGTCCAATACTTTAACAATATTTTCCTCAAAATTCTCAACAATTTAGCTCCCATAAAGAAAATTCACATCAAAACTAAACAGCTACCTTGGCTAACTAGTGACACCAAACTTCTACTCAAAGAAAGAGATAGAGCCTGGTCACTTTACCAATGTACTAAAAATAATGTTGATCTCATTGCTTATCAAAAACTACAAAATCAGGCAAAAAAAAACAAATTAACCTTGAGAAAAAGTCATACTTCCTCACATCCCAACAAAAACACCAAAGTAACTCAAAAAATTTTGGCAAAGCATTAAATATTTCCTAAATCCTGGAAGATCCACTACCCCATCACCATCCACCACAAACATCACTGATAGCTTAACACCCCAATTCAATTGACATTTTTTCAAATCTATTACATCCCTCATAAACAATAACACAAATTCACTCCTAACAGTACCCAACACTACATAACCTAACCCTAACTCATTCACCATCAAGCCCATACAAACTAGTTATATACAAAGCTCCTAACAAAATTAAAGCCCTCGTCTCCTGCTGCCGATCAGCTCCAAAATGATTTCCTAAAACTAGCTGCTACTTCCGTCTGTTATCCTGTGTCAATGCTAATTAACCACTCTATCGCAGAACAATATGTTCCTATCCTCTGGAAAATATCACATATCATCCCCCTACACAAAGGTGGTCCCTCTACTGACTTCTCTAACTACTGACCCATCACTATTCTCTCTCCCCTCACCAAAATTCTAGAAAAATGCATTCATCAGCAACTCCTAGGCTACCTCCTTAACAGTAACTTCCTATCCAAATCACAACAAGTTTTTTACCTAAACATAGTACTAACACCACTCTAATAAGTTTTATGAACACTGTTAACCTCCTTAAAGATCAAGACCAACTTGTTTCTTCTATTTTCCTCTATGTCCAAAGCCTTTGATACAGTTTCCCAGCAAAAACTTCCCAATAAACTAGCAACATATAACCTTAGTAAATCTTTCCTGTCCTGGTTCCACAGCTTTCTTTTTAATAGACAGCAGTCTACCAAATGGGAAAACAATCTCAACCCGCCTCCTACCTATCTCTGTCAGAGTTCCCCAAAGATCTATCTTTGGGCCTCTCTTTTTTATCATATTTACCAATAACCTAAGCACTGCAACTCAACTAGCCTCTATCCCCCAATATACTAACAATGCCTCCCTTATCTGCTCTGCTTCCACATTTCTGGAACTACAAGATAAAACACAAAAATCTGTCCAAGACATAGAAAATTACCTCACAGATAACCAACTCATACTCAACCCAAAGAAAAATAAGCTTATGGCATTTTCCAATAACAAAGCCAAACACAACTATCCCGCACTCACCATCTACTCCTCCAACTGCAATAAAATTGAACCAATCGATCAGACAAAACTTCTAGGATTCACAATTGACACCTGTCTAAAATTTGACAAACATGTAGCTCTAACTATCAAAAAAGTCCATATTAAACTTGGCTCACACTACAGAGCCAAACCATATCTAACAAACAACTCTAGAATAGCCATAGCCAGATCCCACCTCCTATCTACCCTCCTCTACTCCTCCCAAATCTTTACCAAAGTGCACAAGACTGATCTAAACAATCTAGAGACATGCTATAACAAAATAACCAAATTTGCTGCAAACCAACCCTACAGATCTCACCACTGCACTGCACTACAACAACTCAACTGAATTGGGCCACCCACCCTATTACATCTGGATCAACTAACCATTGCCCACAGCATTGTCCACAAGCCTGATAAATGCCCAGCACTAAAAGACCTAGTGCAAGCCTATACAAACCCTAGGGCTGTTTGATCATCTGAAAAATTACTCCTAAAGGTTATTAAATCCCACAACAGCTACAGTGACTCCCTGTATTCTAATAAAATATCCAGAACCTGGAAACTCTTAACCCAGCACAACAAACAACGCAAACAGTCACAAATTCCAGCTACTACTAAAAGGACACCTTACTAATCACTGGCAATGTTCCTGCACTACCCCAGGCTAAACACCCCTAATTAGAGTCCTCTCACCCAAGCTATACCAATTTTCTCATACATTTATTCTCTACCGAATTAGCAATTTTTTTCTCTTCTAATTAAATATTAAAAAATCATGTATACTCTGCAGGATTGTCTATGTGAACATGTAAATAGATTCTATTTGTGCAACTATTCTCTATGAAACCCATTGTCCTGTAACTCAATAGTTTCTATATTTCTTTTATTTTTTGCAACATGTATTTTATTGTATTTGCTGATATTTTCATTGTCTTTCTACCTTAAATTTCTTTTTGGGAGTATTTCATTAATTTTATAACATGTATTATATTTTTATTTGTTGATATTTTCTGTCTTTTTATGTTAAATTTCTTTTTTCAAGCTTTTCTCCCTGGGTCTCCCCTAAAAATGTGCCTCTGGCCCAGTCAGATATTACCTGGTAAATAAATTATATAAATATAATAAATGTTATAAATAAAATAAATTATTCATTCAGTAATTGTGCAGTTTGGCTTTACTGGTCTGAATGTATCCGCAAAGACTTAAAAAGAATAAGTGAAAAGTCATGGACATTCAGAAGCCATGTAGCTGAAACACGTGATGACCTTAAGGGGTCATTTGCATATATTTCATGGGCCTCTATTACAGGAGGTTTAAGGTATCGCACAGTGAAAACTCTAGCTTGGCTAACTTGGTTTGTCTGTGTGACCTTTTTACTCTTTATTTTGGATGTTAGTTGGGATATTTTGCAGACACCTTAATGGTTATGGACATCAGCTGGGTATAAACATCCTGTGTTTCTAAAGTGTAGCCAAACAGTCCACTTATGCTGTGCTGATGAGGTCATAAGAAGGTCTGAAATGTGCATGTCCAAAGAGGGTCCCATTTACGTGGTCGAAAGGGCTGTTAACCGAATGCCCTTTGATCGACACATAAATGGCGAACTACCAAAACTTCAAACGGCCAAGTAAGGGATTTTTTTCTGAGGGAAAAAAATTGCTTGGCTGTTATCAAGAATTTGCCCTTTCCTCCACTGTAGTGTGATCTCAGAGTTTGGTATATTTAGTTATGGGGGGGTTGGAGTCCACTATGCAATTTTGAAAAGTCAAAATCTCAAACATCAGAATCCCGACCTTCAGATGTTATAGATTTTAAAATCTCGAAATGCAAAAAAAACAAAACAAAACTAAAATAAAAAAAGTTAGATATCATGTTACTGTAGGGGGGCAAGCCCCCCTGCACTCCCCACACCCCCTGCTACTTAAATATACCAACTCCGAGATCACACTACAGTGAAGAGAATGGTAAAGTTACAGTTCCACACTATTAGGTGATCCCAATTGTTTAACTTTGAGATTTCAAAATTTCAAACATCCAGACGTTGGGATTCTGATGTTCAGGATTTTGATATTTCAAAATTAAGAAGTGGACCCAGGGTTTGATGATTTGTTTTAATTTTTGTTGGTCAAGTGATTTTTTCCATGGGAAAAAATTGCTTATTTGTCCGTTCGAAGTTTTGGTCTTTTGGTATTTATGTTTCAATCAAAGGGTGTTCAATAAACAGCCCTTTAGACAACATAATATAGACCCGTCCACAGCTAAGAAGATATATAGCTGAAGCACTTGATGTCCTTATGGGGTCATTTGCATATATTCCATGGGCCACTATTACAGGAGGTTTAAGGTAACACACAGTAAAAAATCTAGCTTGGCTAGGTTTTTCTTGTAGTTTTTATTATTTATACTGCCAGCTTACAAAAGAATGATAACAAAGCAGATGATCCTTGAA